>NW_011366116.1:83562-88870 GCF_000735185.1 Notothenia coriiceps | reverse complement strand
TGGCCCGCGGACCGACAGTTGATGGTCACTGATCTAGGTGGATGGACTGTGGTTGGTTTGGTGCGGTCCTTATCTATTAAATGAAATCCTTAAAAATCTTCATCACATTGATACAAAAGTACTATAAATCAAATTGGTTAACAAGCAAATCCCCTGGCACCCAAAGAAAGAAATGTTCCCTGAAATGTTTACCTTACAACCTTATTCCAACATCTGTCTTTTGTATTTGGTGTATGTAAATCGAGCTAAACCTTTGCTTTAAATATTGCAAAAATGGGTTGAAAGCCCTACTGTACCTGGGGCTTGGGTTGCACACTTCCTTTGACTAGACAACCTATAAACATTACATATGTTGCATTGCTTATCCTTATGTAACAGTGTTAATACACATGGGCCCTGTTAAATAAACACATACATAGATAAACAGGAGTTACTGTGTGTGTGTGTGCAACTGCTGGGAGTCTCTTTGTCTCCAAAGCCTGCCACCCAGACACAAGTCTTTGTAGTCACCAGATGATCTGCAGCCGGCATGCGGAGGTGGGTGGGTCGGCTGTGCATTTTTGTGCCCTATAGATTTCAAAGAACCCATATGCTTCCTTATCTGTATTAGCCCCACTTGACTTCTTCCACAGCCTGAAAAAACAATCCGAGTTATTCCCGTCTCCTGACAGATAACGACAATATGCTCCTTGTGCTTCCTACGATAAAACACTTTTTTCACTGTGCGTCATACTTAACTTTCATTTGTTCTCATCATTTATTGATTAGCCTCGACACGTGAAGGGAGAGAGGGATGAAGGAGACAGGAAGGGAAGAGCATTCATTTCAGGCCGCCTGGTGTGCGCATGTGAACGTGTGTGTGTGTGTGCATACTTCAGAGAGAGTTTTGTGTGGTGAGTGGGTGGGTGCGTCAGTCGGCCCCGGCTCTCTGCAGTGCACTCAGCCGCTGTGCTCTCCTCTCGGCTGAGTGGAAACATCATGTGTCTGTGGGACGCCCCGAAGAACAGCCCTGCTTCCAAAACTGAGGACAGAATAGACAGTTAGAGACGGACCGCGGGAGGAAGAGGGTGGAAAATGGACTCAACCAGAAAACTGGAGTAATAAAGGAACCACAAGAAATTGAAACTAGATTATTTAGTATATCTTTCCTGCCCTTTGATCTGACCACCTTCACCCTGGCTATGCCATGCTGGCCCAGAGGAACGGGCTACCTTCAGGCTGTAAGCCGGTTCCTCTGAAGGACCACCCGGACCTTCGGGATGTAGACGTGAGCGCAGAAGGGTGCTGCTCCCTCTCTTCTTCCCCATCCTCTGGAGGTTGCCCCTGGGCTCGGCTGGCTGGGCTGGACGGCTGCCTGTCGGAACCGTACTGTCTTTGGTTCCAGCTTTTAGCCAGAGCCTACTGGGGAGAGGTGGAACTGGGGCTCAGCAGTCCCAACCGCAGCGTGTCCTGGGCTCGGCTCAGAGAAGCCTCCAGAAAGAACTGTGTCCGCTCTCGGGTAAGGACAGCTGTGTGTGAGAATGATGGAGAGCATCCTTGTGAGTTGACATTTTGAGGAGGTTGATTCTGCTTCAGTTTTGATGCATTTACGGACACCCTGACTTGCTGAAATATATATTGAGGCAATAAAGGAGATGTGTAGGTGCAGAGAGGAAGGATTTGATAGTGGAGGCAAGGTTAGGGGCGGCTACACTTTGTTGTGCTGTCTGAGGAATTTAGTGTGCGTCATCTTGCTCTCCAGAGGCAGGGTAGTCCTGTTTCACTTACCCATCTTTTGTAATATGAGTGTGTCTGTGTGTGTGGGTTTTAGGTTTCATTTAGTGTTGATAGTTCAAGACAGACAATTTGCAGTATGCTGAAAAGGAAGAGGTTTATCCTCCAGCTGTGAATACTTGAGTATTTCTTCTTCTGCTCATTCCTTTTTATAGACTTGAGCTAAGTGCATTTCAACCATTGTGCAGTGATGGCCCAGAATAAAGCACTGAAGGCATATTTTCCTATAGTATAGGGAATTACGGTGACTAATGTTAACGTCTGTGGTCAGAGAGGGAGAGAGGTTTGGAAAGAAAGTGCGCCAGGGAGGGAAAGAGGTAGATCCATGATGTCAGACAACCCGGGGGTGACTCACACACACGAAAAAGAGGAAGAAATGGTGTGGAGGAAATCTGAGTCCACAAGCGACACAATGCAAATTCACTCATCTCATGTACATAAAGAAGCAGGCATGCAAATGCACTATCCCGCAGGCCAAAGCACCATATGGCAGCGTGCAGAGCAAACCATCATCATGGAGGCCGCTTTTATGAACAGACTGCATGCATAATTGATTTATCAGGTGATTGTGTATGCTTGTTTGGAGCAGATTTACAGTATTGAACCTTTTGAATGACAGCCTTTTACTCAGGCACTATATAGTTTTCCTTCACACTGTGCAATGCTTCTCTTGCTGTGTTATTCAGCATATTATATTAAGAGGGATATGGAAAATGTGTGTGCGCGTGTACCTGTTCCATGGGCCATCGGAGCCAAATGGCTTAGCTATTGCATAATACGACATTCAAATGTAAGCCAGGAATCAAAACAAACAGCTGAGTTGGACTGTCAGCTCTCTCCCTCTCCTGTGGCTGACTTCCAGCTCCACACCACTGGGTATTGGTGGTGATTTCACCAGTCATACCATTAAGCCCAAACCCATCTCACTCTCTGGAGGCCTCTACATCTGCTGCTCCCAGACAAGGCCGGGGAAAGGTGTGGATAGAGAAGCCCGAGGAGCGTTGGGGGAGAATGTCTTTGTTTTGGATCCACACCTAAGATGTATTTTGGTAGGCGAAGAGCCCGCGGAGGGGTTCTGGGTTGAGGCTGAAACTCTTGGCAGGCCTTCGTAGCCCCGAGTCGCTATGGTGGTGTTCCCAATAACCGCTAACACACGCCCCGCGGTGCAGCGGTTCAGCCCTGTCATTACTTTGGTGATGGATGTGACAGAAGTCTCGCTGCTCAGACAGCTCGCAGCAGCATGAGAGGTCACAGGGTTTCTCAGTGACGGCACAATATAGAGCCATAGTGATGAAGAGTTTAGAATATCTTGCTGTATCTGGGTTATCAAGTTATTCAAATAGCGTTGAAGTTCTGGATAATTACAGTTCTGAGAGTGCCATTAATGTTTTGTATGCTTGGACTATTGCAACACTTGGAATTCTTTGACTCAAGACCAAGACAAACTCATAAAGGAAATCATTGTTTGTAGGGCTGATAGTATCAAATATTTCACTTTCTGTTATCTTCACGAAATAACAAAAACATTTTCTTTCCCAGAGCACATTGTGACATATTCAGTGAAATGTCTTTTTCTATCGCTGGGAAAATGACATTTTATTGAAAAGTAGTTGCTGAATACGTTTCTCGTAAACAATTGATATTGATTTACTAATGGTTTCTAATATGTTTTTTCTTCTATCTAGATGGATATATTCGCATTGTATTCTTTAAAATTGTTGATTGGGAGTGGACACAGGTTTCTAATATACTTTTCTACGGAATGATAAGATGATTAGAAATTGTATCTATTATTAAATCAAAATAAAATTGATCGTACAAATAATAAACATTAACTTGCATTTTTGTTTTGGTCCAGAATGTGATTACTTTCAGTGTGAGTTAGTTTTATATAATAATAAAATAAAATATCTTTGGGATTCTAGTCTGGTAGTCAGATAGAAAAAGATATTTGAAGATGTCGACCGTGAAATAATGGTCGACAATAAATTGGAACAAAATTCAATTAATCTTCTGAATATTTTCCTGATGCTTAATAATACAACAATTGCAGCACAATTGAGCTATTAAGCCCTTTATCACACTGCATTATCTAAGTTAGTATATCTTATGTGACCACCCATATTTACTGTGTGTGTGTGTGTGTGTGTGTGTGTGTGTGTGTGTGTGTGTGTGTGTGTGTGTGTGTGTGTGTGTGTGTGTGTGTGTGTGTGTGTGTGTGTGTGTGTGTGTGTGTGTGTGTGTGTGTGTGTGTGTGTGTGTTTCTGTGTGCTTTTTAACATCATCTTCAGGAAAAGAGTCATGAATGTGAGTCACTGTATTTTCATCTTAGCTACAGTTGTCTTTTTAGACAGTCAGCATAAACGCTATTCGTAATAGAACATTTAAAATCTGATTGTTGCTGCTGATGTGTAGCATGTGTTTAGTTAAAGGGGCATACAAGTAATGTTACGCAAGCTGCGAGCTGCCAGCATTTATGGGTTGTTTTCATCCCGTGTTAGTCACAGCAGGAATGTAGGAGATAAGTCTGTCATCATGCAAACACGCCAAATAGTCCTGCGAAGCCCCAAATGCGCAATAACCGAAGCCATGTGTACGGTTGTATGGAGCTTTTGGCAGTACAAACGTGACTTGAATGACAATCCTGATTGTTTTGACAGATATTGTGATCACTCACAAGAACCACAACTTGGGAACGAAACTATTTGACTGCATTTTTGGCCTCTGTCACTGACATCGTAACAGTTTTCATCTGAGGATACATGGTGTACTGAGTGAATTGCAAGCCGAAAGTGATTTGATGGCTTAATCAACTGCTTCTAGTGAATGTGGTATCTATTCTCACCATTTAGACAGATAGTAGCAGAAGTAGAGGAGATCAATTTGCTGGTATTTGGGACCTTTTTTGTTTAACTGCCATTACAGAGTATTGGAGCTCTGTGAAGGGCTTGACAAAATACAAATACAACCGAGTGACTGATATAGCTGCATTAGGTATTTGTGACTTTGGGTAGAAGTGGTTTTGGATCCAATTATATTAATAAAAAACAATTCAGGACATTTAAATTGATGTATTCATATGTTAGATGTCGTTTTACAAAGTTATGAAAGCAATAAGTCAAGCCTGATGTTTCCTCATAAAAGAAGAAGGTTCTTCTCACAGAAATGCTACAGCTTATGCATTGAACACTAGAAATTGGATCGGAACATGGAAAGTAGACAGCACCCATGCTGATTTGATTGTATTTGTACTTTTTTAGCCAAGCAGGTCTTCCAATGAATTCTGGGAAACTTTAATAATCTCTACTAGGGGATTTCATGTGTTTTTAAACAGTTGATTAATAACATCTACAGTTTGCCTAGCCGTGGGTTATTGCATCTGTCAAGCCACCATTTTTTTCCCCCATTGTTTTATCAAAACGTATTTCCTTTACACAATTACCAGGGCTGAAATTAATAGTGAACTATAAAGAAGTTTGAAAGCCTCTTCTTTTAAATGTGTTGTTTTAATCTAATTAATTTAAAGACTGGACGT
>NW_011366116.1:69249-83551 GCF_000735185.1 Notothenia coriiceps | reverse complement strand
GGGGGGGAGTGATATCAATCTTCTTATTTAACTCTCAGCAAGAAAATGCTCTTCTACTTTCCAGTTCCTATCTGTGTCAACACCACAGTAAAGGTTGTAATACACACAGTAAATATTCAGAAGATTGACTTTAATGTGCGATTGTTTGTCCTCGTTTCAGGCCAAGCAGAAGGATGGGCCCGATCAGAGCGAGGCGTCGACCATGGCTTCTCCCGGGGCAGAGGAGGAGCCTTTCTCCTGGCCGGGGCCCAAAACTCTTCACCTGCGGCGAACCTCTCAGGGCTTCGGCTTCACACTGCGACACTTCATCGTCTACCCGCCTGAGTCTGCTGTCCACAACTCTCTGAAGGTGACTGAATGTTATCCCTTACCCTTCTGATGACACCAGCAACTAAAGAAAGAAAAAGAAAAAACGTTATCCCATCTATCAGTTGCAATTTTGAGCTCTGTAATTGTTTCAAATAGACAAGACATTCTGAAAGTAAATGTTAGAAAATATACACACACTTCCTAAGTAAATACACTTTTGTTGACTCAAGTGATCTGCTTCAGCCTTCAAGGAACTTAGAGGATCAAAATGAGTTTAGGATGCTGTCATAGCAATCTTTGCTAAAAGAGACATTATATTAAAAACATTTAAATAATCTCCATGTCAGTTTAAAGGAAATGTAAGTAAATCAATCTTAATTTGACGGTTTTGTTATTTGGAATTTCTACCATCAGGATCACTCACTTTGCTCTTGTGATTGCAACGATTAGAAAACACCTGATTCATGTGACACAAGGGGAAAACATAATTAGAAACATTACTTTAAGCTGCTTTTTGAACACGGTCTAAGACAAACACCTCGATATTTAGTGCGGCTGGGACATTAGAGATTCACACTAGTTACTTATTGCATACAGTATGCACTATTAATCATTCTAAATAAAGCATACAAATAGATACAGCATAGCTCAGACTGACTGGAAAGCGATGGAAAAGAGGTGGGTCTTAAGGCGGGACTTAAATGCACCAAATGTTTATTTTTATGAAATCCTCAATGTAAGTTACACCGAAACAAGAGACTCTCTGTGTCTCCTCGTCTGCATACTTAGATCTTTGATATTTAATGTAGTCACGGAAAAACCTACTTGGAATTTGTATGTTATATAGAATTGGGATACAGCTTAGGTTATTTCAATGCTATCTATAGTACATACTTCATTAGCACTCAACCTGTTCATCAAGTGTTCGACTGGCACATTGTTTTAATGTTTAAATGTTATGTCGGGCATGTAGCAAGCGTCCCTGACTTCTATCATCCCACCTTGGAAGTCTGCCAGCCATTCTCTGGATAACATCTGTACCAATCTAGCCTTTGGTATTAATCTTTAAGTTACATCACTTCCTGGTCCTAATGGGCACAGTGTGAAACACACTCAAGGGCTTCTCCAAGAGTCAAAGACGCTCGTCAGCTTTCTCAGAGCTTATCATGGCCTCCTGACGATTAGGTTTTGTTAGTGATAATCCTGGACGAGTTGCGTTTACTTTTCACTGAAGTGTATTTTGACAACCTCTTCAGTTTGCACAGAAGGGTTTCCTACAAAGTTAGCATAGTTCCTTCTGTTTATAGCTTTTGGCTTAGCTTCTGCACGTTGAAAAAGAAACTGTGGCATGACAATTAGGATTGTCAGACATGTGTGTAACCAGAAAGATATACAGTTTGTCCCAGAAGACTTCTTGGGTATCACAATGTTGTGTCTGCCTCCTCTAAAGTCCAACACATTTTGTTTGTTATCTGAAAAACTAGACATTTCTCATGCAGTGGTCTAAGATGCATACAAGGCAAATGAAGGCATTCAATTCATTGTAGAACTCTGGAGAGTAATGGTTCTTCCTAATTATTCTCCTGCTCTGTATTTACAGCTTCACTCTAATCCCTTCTCTGTGTTTTTAAAAAAAACGTTACCTTGCAATTGCTACGTTCAATAAAGCAATATCACGCAGTAATCACAGGACGCCACAGTGGTAGACATGGGATTTCCAAATCTTTACAGCAATATGATTACTGTGACATCATATGTACCATCTTAAGTTATACCCTAGTCTCCTGCAGTCTCCTTGAGTCTGCTCTGGCCTTCTTATCATAAGACATGATTCTGGGAAATGTTCAAACTGAAGCTTTACATTTCAATCCGTCAGGTCACACTCACTGTACAGCCACAAGCGTTACTTGCATTACGTAACCCTAACCGGGGGAGGGTAACGAAAAACTCGTAAATTCATCACATTTCATTGTAATTACTTTCAGCGTCTTGGGTTGGAGCGCTTGATTAATCACAGTTTGAGGATATTGGGGTTAGCTTCAAGAGGGTCAGATGGTCTTAAGGAAAGCCTTGTGAGAGATGGGAGCCTTTAAGGATACATGGAGAACATATGTGTCACTGAGGGGAGATGGATTAAAGAGGGAGTGTGTGGATTTTCACTGGGACTCGGAAGGAAACTACGGTTTTATGCGTTGAGGAAATGGAAAACAAACCAACGAGGCTTTGAAGTGGCTTTTTGATTGCCTGCCATAGCCACAAGGCTTGTCACCTCTTGTGTTGTTTGCCACAACAGCTTTAATTATGTAGATCTGTTCCATGATAATGAACACTTTTTCTCTGTGGGTCATCTCCTTTTATGGTTGTGACCAACTCTTCTTTTGATAATCTATTAGTTGTTCAGTCTATAAAATGTCAAAAGATCTTTAAAACCTCGATAACAAAACCATTTTTGCCACCAACAGAAAGTCGACAGTTTGTGCCCAACATTCAATATTTTTTAGCTCTGGTTTTGGTCTCTACCAACTGCTGAGGGAAAAACAAATCTCTTGCTAACTTTTTCTGCTGGTCAGTGCTTGGCAGATAAGCTTACTAGGTGATAAGCAGAAGGATTCATGTGGAAATTGGCCTAAAAAAGTGCAATTTTTTTTCATGAAACAAACAATAATAATGCAAATTAGAGTTTTAGTCAAAGGGAATTTGTCTGTCTAGGCCTAAACACTCAACTTGATATTACATTTATAAAACATTTACAGGGATGTAAACAAGCAAAAAATGGAAATCACATTTCAGGCTGCAAATTAGTGCCGTTTTTCTAGATCCAAGGTTGGTTGAAGTTGATTTGTTAATGAAAAAGGATTTGGGAATGAAGACACATTTTAACTAAAGATGATGTACCAGAATACTACAAATGAAACTTGTGAATGCAATTTGAATTACAAATCAATATTGACTGACTTTCTCTTTGCTTACAGGATGAAGACAATGGCAGCCGTGGTAAGTGTAAAAAAACCGTTTACTTTTCTCTCTTTTTTAAATTTTGATCACTGATGCGTTTGAGACACACTCTGCTCTGGGACATCAGGTGTTGCAATATCAGCAGCACAGAAACCATTAACTCTCGGCTATTCTTCAGTAGCTTCCAAATAAAGGGGGGAAATTAGGATTGACAGTCCATTAGTCTAATGTATTCTCACTCCTTGTAGAGTGAAATGTATTCATTTTGATGATTCGTTCTGTGTCCGTCTGCACATTTCATTAGCTTTTGTAGTTCAGTTGCATTGATTGCTTTATAAATGAACTGAAGTGACCCAGGAATGGATCTGAAGCCAGTGTGAATAGGATGTTTCAGGTGAAGCAACCTTTTCTGCAGGCTGTTCTGTGGTGTTTAAAGCTTTGCTCTCCAGAATGGCAGTCGGAGCTGTGCCGTTGGCTTGGCAAGGCCTCAGCATTCCTCAGAGCATCCAGCTTGTCATTCCGGTCCCTTAGTATTCTGTTCACGTCTGCAGCCCAGCATGAATGCAGGAGGATTGCTCCGCCGCGCTTCACCACAAGCATTCTTAAACATCTGAAGTCTATGTGGCATGTAGAAACACAAACAGGCTCTGATAAACATACAGAATGAACAGTGGTCTTACAAAAATAACCTATTGCATTATTATTTCAATAAAGGTCCAGCAATGTTTCCTATACTCCAGTGTTTGTTAGAGCTTTCCTTTTCAAAACAAACCAAAAACTTTCTGGCAGACACACCACTTTTTGCCTGTAATAAATGGGAAACAGGGAGAAGATTATCATCATTAGCTGTTTGTTTGGCTTGTAATGAACCCAAAGCCCTACCAGGTGTGATCCGGTGGATTGTTTTGGCATGAGTGGACAGTGAAAGTGAAGAAACCAGGGTTAGAGGAGGGTGAGCGCCGCGCTTTGTGATAATTCTGACTCTTAAAACCCCTCTCAACGGGAAATTGAGAGATTCCTGTAAGTGTCCCTCATCATCCCGCTTGGCCCTTGGTATCACATTCCTCACACTACCCCCCTCCCGACCCTTTTTAACCCCTCTGTGTCCACTCTCCTCATTCAACACTGGCCTCGAAAACATTAAACAACTCACACACCAGGGCCCTGCTGTGGCAACAGGAAACCCTGCAGGGAATTGATGTGTCTACACATTTTCAAACTTGAATTCCCTACCTATAAGAAGCCATGTAGAACCCATGTGTGATTGTGTGTGTGTCGTTTGTCATTAAGTAGTATCTGGGAAGGGCATGTGAACCATTTTGCTAAGCTCAATAGATGTTGAATAATGCTCCTCGCCTGCAGAGCCCCCTGCTGCCACAGGAAGTCACTTGGCTCTCTTCCAGCCTCACAAACCCTCCTCTGCCTCTCAGCAGGATCAGAGACTCAGCAAAGGGAATGCTGACAGGTAGCAGGGCCACAGCTGATTGCAACATTGATCAATAATTAACATTATATAAAGTGATGCAATTCTTCTGTCAAGTGAAAATCTTGTTTTTCCAAATCTTTGGATATATTTTTTGTAATGGTATCTTGCAGTAATTGAGCATTAGGTTTGAAGAAAAATTATGTTGAGTCTTAAGCCGACAAACATTTAAAAAAACAATTGAAATATCCGAATTTTCTTTCGAAAGAGACAGCGTTTTAAAAGGTGATGAAAGGTTTACATTTACATCAATGTTTTTAAAGGAAAGTGATGAACACTAACATACAAAGTTTTGCAAATAAATGTGACTTCTTGACACAGAGCTCGGGTTTTAACAAATATAAACAAAACGTTACCAGTGAAGACATAATGAGTTTTAAAGGTATATCATATAGTAGTATTAACCAGTAATAGAAGTAAGTACTTATTTTAAATTAAATAAAAAATAGAAACTTAAAGACTGAGGCACAATGTGATATCATGAGTGAGAAGATTTATTTGTAGGCTTATATTCTACGTCATAGGGAAATGGAGGTATAAAAAAGCAGATTTGATATGGGTTTTCAACTTCTAGACATTTTGCTTTTGTGTCACTTCTTACTGATGACATCAAATTGTTGTTGTTGCTATGTGATAACACCACAGACTGCTGTTCAAAAACACCCCTAACATCATCAAAAAAACACGTAAACAAACAAAGACCTACAGATCGAAAAATTAAATTGGATTATGCATATTTCACTTGTTTTCTGTGCACGAGTGAGGTCTGTGAGGTTCACTGCAGCCTCATGCCTCCCCAGCGCTCTGCACTGCAGTTTATTTGCTTGACTCTGGGCCAGTGTGTGATGAGGTTGTTGGTGTTTGGAGAGAGAAGGTGGGGAGGGGGGGGGGTGCCTGCTGACCGCATGTTGACTAGCTGGGTGTTGCCGCTGGAAACGCTTCAAACCTCCAGAAATAACACACACACAGACCCACACACATTGACGCAGATACAAACGTAAACATTGATGTACAGTGTGTAGGTGCATGGTGGAAACAGAGGAATAATGTGTGTCTGTGTCCAGTATGGATCTGTTTATTTCCTTACACAGCAGTTGTCTACATACCAAATCTTCCCCTCTATCTCACTTCCTCTCTTCTTCCCTCCCTCCTCTGTCTGTCTGTCTGTCTCTCCCTTTCCTGTATCTCTTTCTCTTCAGCTGCATATTTTTGCAAGTTGTTGAAGGGTAAAATCCAAATGAGGCATTTTGTGTTATGCTTATGAAGCTGTGGTACCACAGAATCATGAAAAAGTCTCCATCTGTTCAAATATTTGTATTTCATTCAATGTGAAACACTTTTCTCTGCAGATACCTGCTTTATTTCCCCTTTTTTGACAAATGTTGGTTCGTTCCCATGAAGTCTGCAGAGCCAATGTAATGTAGCGCAAGCAAAAATAATTCCCCAGTATTCTCCAGTGGGCCTTGAAATGCCCCACCTTCTTTAACAAAGCTGTGTCCAAAGTTTTGTCTTACTCTGCTTTTCTCCTTCTATCCGATTTAAATTGTACACTTGGTGATGTCTTTCTTTCTCTCTCTGTTCCTTTATTGTTTTGATTTTACTTCAGCACTCACTAAATGCTTTACTTGATCCAATTAGGCCTTACACTCTTAAAATAACTTGTGTTTAACTTAATTCTGGATACAAGTAGATTTTACAACCATTTCTATTTTCTTTGAGTGTGAGTAGGAGTAGTTGTACATTTCCCACCCACATAGAAGTTGTTAAACATTATGACTTTTTTAGGCAAATATCCAAACTGTTGGCCCTTCTCTCGTTACTGTTCCCTTTTATCTCACACATGCAGTTTACAATTATAATAATGGCAGGTTTATCACTTAAAATTCCAAGTTATTTGAGAAAGTTGGTTCTTGGTAATTTTAGTCAGAGGTAGACAAAGGCAGGTTTTCGTTTCTAGCTGACAATCGTACATGTTCTAGTCGCTAGCAGATTAGCTTAGATAGCTAGCTAATGAAGCTAACTTCAACTGCATGTTTAGATAAGACTGAAAACACAGTGGGTGTTTCTCAATGTCGAGGACGCTTCCTTGGTAGGACAAGTCCCTCCGAGTCAGGTCCTTCAGAAGCGAGGCAAGAATCCTTCCTAGCCTCGGAAAACGAAGAATTGTGGAACAGGCTAACAGGTGTGCAGGTGTGCGTCATATGAGAGGCCCCACCTTAAATGGAGCGCGATTTCCTTGAAAGATTTGGAAATTGGTCCGTGCGCAAAGCATTGTTGGGATTTTAAGACCGCGGAGGATACACATGTGCAGCCTCGAAATTTCCCGCAACGAAGGACGCCGGCCTCGATAGAATTCCGAGCATCCTGGACATTGGAACAGTCCTTCGGCGGGACTTGATGACGTAGCATCCTTGAAATAGTGGCTCTGGAGCAGCCTTCCTCGACATTGAGAAACACCCAGGCCGTTTCAATCGCGAGGATGCTTGCTTGGTAGCACATGTCTTCCGAGTCACTTGCTTCAGAAGCTAGGCAAGAATCCTTCCTGGCATTTGGAAAACGAAGAGTGGAACAGGCTAGCAAGTGTGCAAGTTTGCGTCATATGAGAGGCCCCCCCTTACATTTTCCGCCACAGATTTGGGGAAATTGGTCCGTGCGCAAAGCATTGTGGGGATTTTAGGGACGCAAAGTCTACCCATGTGCAGCCTCGAAACTACTCCCAAACCAAGGACGCGGCCACGGTGGAATTCCAAGTATGCTGGAGATTGGAACAGTCCTTCGGCGACACTCGATGACGTAGCATTCTTGAAATATTGGCTTGGAAGACAGTTTCCTCGAGATTGAGAAACGGCCCCAGTCTTCGACTGACTCAATAAATGTTTGGAAGTGAACATACTTACAGTAGAGGGGTTTTTAACACATTTGATTCCTATACTTGGTTTAATGTAAAAAGTCTGAGGCTGAAGCTACATTTTTCAAGGCAAAAAGTTAGAATCTTCATCCCATGGTGATTGGTGTAGAGTTGTTATTTTTTTGTAGCTAGGTAGTTTGTGTATCCTTTAATAAAATGGTTTTAAGGAAAATGCAAGATCAGTAACATGCTGTTTGATATAAATAAAATAAAGTTTCAGGGAGCAACTTCAACACAGAAGGGATACTTTTTAGCCTAAACCCCCACACACGTATGTGGTTAGTGCTGTTTTAGGTATAAGCTTGTAAAGCTGTACATGCTAATGATTGGAGCTAACATTAGAGCATAAAAAAAGGTTTGGTCCATTCCGTTCACTTTTGCTCATGTGTTTTTATTTTTGGAAAGGCTACATAAAATTGACCCCACCCTAAGTTCTCATTCATTTGGCTTATTTACATTTTTCTTAAAGCAATAGACAGTATTTTAGGCTTTAATCAACCCATCTGTTTCCAGATGTTTGTCACTTGTTCTCTCAGTTGAGAGTCAACTTAAACCGCCTTGATGGATATTTTTGCTTGTTTTAAAGAAACAAAACAAAACACTTTTTATGCCATGTGGTCAGTACATATCCTCTTTCCCCTGGGTGGAATTTGATATTTGGAATTCCAAAAAAAAGTGATGGAAAGAACTTCCCTACCTTCCTGTCTGTCCTGGAAAAACACCAGATCTGTGTGTCTGTGTGTTTTTGTGTGAATGTGATATAGCAGTGTTTCTACATTGGCATGTCTCTCCAAGGATAGGAATGTTATATTCATGGAAGTGACTTATTTTGAAATGATCCCATCAGGAATTAAAATGTTCCTGTCAAATATTTGTTATCAACCCAAATATATTTGTATTGGTTTACTCATTGGCAAATAATTACAACAAGTATGAAACAAGTTAGCGATGTCCGAGGTAATTTGGAAGCAGTTTGACAAAAAAACCTAACTCAATGTCCACTTACAAGCTTTTTCCAGAGCTTTTAACAACTACTCTTCATCAGCTGATAGAGTTTGCTCCGTTGCCATGGCAGTAGCTCAGTTGTCTCTGTTTTTGGTCTGTGGTCTCTGGCCTCAAATATGAATGGATGGGTCATGGGATAAGAAATAAGTTGTCTCTGTGACAACAACTGAGACAAACACCCAAGGACACACTGAATATGAGAAATGTAGGCTGATGTTTTTGAGCTGACTTTTGAAACAACATCCACAACATTAATCTTGCTGCAATTTAGAAATTATGTATATAATATATCATATTCAATCACTTGAATATAGATTATTATTGCTCTATTCCACTATTTCACTTTTTTTTGTATTTACTTGCACTATTTTTTCTGTTTTTCTGTTTTATTGTGTTGCACTGTTGGAGGAGCCTGTGACCTAATATTTTCATCGTCATAACTACACTGTAGCTATGTACGTATGACCAATAAAAGCCTTGAACCTTGAACCTTGAATGTATTGTTACCAAATCATTTNTACGCCCTTTTACGAAGTGACACGCCGCTCCTCTCTGGTTTGTGCCTGTTTCACACAACAAGTACGCATCTTTACGCACTTAATGACGTCAATCCGTGCAACTTTATTGCAAAATTACTTCAACTGATGTCATATAAGTATAAAACAGTCACGAAAGTACAGTTAAACCGTTTTGTATTTGTATTTACTAGCACCACTACTCTTACCAATTAATCCTAAAGTTTTAGCCACTCACTATCGACGACTTAAAGGAGCGCACACACCCTACACTATATTTTTGTTTTAGCTAATAAAAAGATCATCCCCACATTTGAGTTTCACCTACTCTGTGTAATATCACGAAAAGTAACAGTTAAACCGCTTGTATACTATGTAATTTAAGTCACCAAGAGTTGATCCAGTCCTGGAGCCCTGGGGTGAAAAGGAATCAGTTACTCTAGCGCTGGGCTTTAAAACTTGGTGAGTTTAGATAAGTTGTTCTTTACAAGACATTAATATATAAATGTAAAAAGTCCGCTAAATGTTATAATTAATTTCACTTCATGTCACTAATTATAGGGGCAATATAGGGAAGTGTATTGATTTCAATACGAAAATTTATTCCAAATTACTCTACTACCTTAGGTCGACTTTTGGAAACCATAAATTTTGTATTTTCCGTATGTACGACTTTGGTTGGGGTCTTCCCCCCAGACCCCTAAGAGGGGGTCCTCTAAAAACTTCCTCCGGCTTCCCCCAAAACTTCAAAATTAGTCGAAGGAATTTCCCTGCGATGTTCGAAATTATTGATATTTATCGGAACGGTATCGTACCTTCTTTTTTAAACTGATGGTTCGAGATTACTGGTAGCCCAATATTTCATTGCACAACAGTTGTTGGGAGGCTGTCACTGGCTCTTTAAGGACAGAGGTGTCAGTCCACTGTCTGTTAGAGCCCGGAGTGGTGTGTACTGTTAACGAATGACCTTTCATGTACGTAGGAGACTTGTTGTGATGTTTTTATTTATAGCTCCACAGTCCCACCATCGCCATATAAGTATAAGAAAACATTAGAAGTATCAAATTCAAATGAGCAGATGAGATTTACTGAGCAGAGTTCATTCTTGTTACCGGGTAACTTGTTAACATTTTGGGCACTGAGATTTTCCCTTCAGTGCCACCTCAGGCCAGAATATCATGGAGGAATCCTTTTCATTTCATTTCAAACCTTTATTTAACCAGGTGGTCCCATTGATATCATCCATCTCTTTTTCAAAGGAGACCTTTTAGTTTTAGCTTCTATGAACTTTTCTCTAGCACCCTCCTTTAGACAGATGTTACTGGTGAAGCTCTACAGTAGGAATAGCAAAGTTATTCATGTGTTTATGTCATGTCTTTACAACTTTGGGGTGTAATGAAAGCAGGATTTCAGACTTTGATGCTTCTACTTTGAAAGCATCACGTGTTATAAATGGAATGATTTCAAGCCAGTTATTGCACACACGGCAGAGCTAGTGAGAAATTATGAGCTGCAAAGGTATCAACAAGTAAAATACTTTATCTCAGTTAACATATTGCTGTTTTAAGTCTGGTATTGTCACATTTAAGATACTGGTAATTTAATTATTACCAGTCATTACTGTTAAGATACTGTTGATGGACATGTGTTTAGTATAAAGCCTAAACACATCAGAATCTGAGCATGAGCTCAGTTGGATTTCCTATCCCAGTATTGATCATATGATTATGTGTTGAGCCTTAAACCAGCTCGAGCATGGACATGAGAGCACAGCTGTTGCTAGATACTTTGGAGCTAGCAACATTGGACCTGACGCATCCATTCAGCCTGATTGTTGCCGAAAGGTCCCGCCTTTTATCATTAGTTCCTTAATGTGCATTTTCTCTTGCAACATAGTGAAAGATCATGCCGTCAGAGGAAACTCATGGAATACATTTGTTAAGATGATGAGAAAGGCAGGATTGTTGAATTTGTAAGGACTTATTTGGTTGAATTTGACACACCCACTATTGCAGCATGAAGTCACCTCTGAACACACAAGGGGCAGTTCTCAGGTTCAGGGGCCATTTCTATGGCGTTATATTTGTGCCTCTATCCTGAGCACGCAATGAAACATGTTGAGCATAGAAAATGCACATTAAGGAACTAATGATAAAAGGCGGGACCTTTCGGCAACAATCAGGCTGAATGGATGCGCACAGAGAAATATATTTTCTCTCACAAAACTCCTGCTCCGTGCGCAAGCAGACCGCTGAACGCGCTCTCTCTCCCTCGCTCGCTCGTCCTCTCCAGCCTGTGCGCGCTCAGCTTTGTCTGCGCTCGCTCAAGTTGTCACAGCGTTACAAATGTGCCACAAAACCAACCAATCGGAGAACTCGAGAAGGTCAATTCTGATTGGCTGGTCCAGCCCATGTAGAGAGAAGAGTTGCGACAAAGTAGGTTAGAGCCGGTACTTAGTGTCCTGGACAAAACTTTGAGAACAGTACTCTTGCCGTGTCTCGTGCTAGTCCGATAACGAAGGTGTGTCTGCACGCGACCGACCTGAGCACCTTTTACAATGACTCTGAATACTTGAAGCCGTTACTTCAAAAAAACATAACTGCCTCGTAGACGTAGGAGAACGACACGTCGAACTCCTACTGTTACCACCACGCCGGACCGATAGAACGACTACACAAATGGGTTTGAGTTGTCTCGAGTTGGATAGTGAGTCCCGTTCCTCAGTGTATAAGGACTTTGACATCTGTTTCAAGTTCCTAAGTGTTTTTTCGAGTTTGATCACCCTCTCCTTTACCTACTCCCTCGCCGTAATGAACGGTTGGAAATCTGGATCTTTTAGTCCTCGTAAAGTTTTACGTTTTAACCCCCCCCCCCACGATCACCTAGCGGCCTCGACAACTAATTGTAATTGTACGAATAATCATCAACATTCAAATGACGGAACGCCGGACATCGGTGGCAGGAACTACCTCGTATACACAACCCGACCTGGCATAAAATGTCCCTTTCCTACTCGTCTCTCATCTCATCAACAGCTAAAAAAAGACAAAAAGACACTTATAGACGGAGTGGGCGAGTCTGAAACTCCAACCGCGGCGATGATTTCTCTGCACAATGGTACTTTTTGGTTTGTTGCCACATCGACATAATTTCAAAGCAACACCTTTGCAGCACACAATTTAGACTAAAACAGTCTTTAGCCCTCCTTTTACGCCCTCTTTATACTGGGGCCCTCCTTTGGCCCTCTCTCGTTACTTTTAGCCCTCAGAGGTGCTTTTAGCCCCTCCAACTGTTCCGAATACCCTCTGCACTCGCACAAAGGGTGATGAGTTACGGGGTAGACGGTGTTGACGACAACAGTCCCCAGGTCACCAGTTTTGACCACGTTCGTGTGGACAGGTCTTGAGACGTGACTGAAAGTCGGTAATAAGAAGGCCTGTAACTTTTTTCAGTCTTTCTGACCTAACCCACTCCTTGGGGTAAGTAACACTCACTCTCGTCGTTGTCGGAAGGTCGTTACGACGTCCTCGGACGACTACCTTAATAAGTAGACTGGCAAGACCTTCTACCGTATACGAGACTCTTAAGTAACTGACTCAAAACCACACTACACCTCTACTTCCTTATAGGACTTGACCCTTTTGTAGGTGACTAACTTGAAACGGCAAACGCAAGATGCATAACCACACTCACTGGAAGAGTCGAAATTGGTGTGGTAAGTTTTTGGGTTCGTCTCGTTGGTCTGACCTACACCTCTGAGTGTATCAGTGTCGACAAAGCGTGTGATGGAGGTCTTATTTAGTTTTGAAGACATACTTTCTGTTCGTTTCGAGTTCACAGAGTAATTTGCGAAGTGATACTGACCACTTTTCTTTGACGCATCCGATAGACCTAAGACCCTGAAATAAAACGATTCACCAAAACAAAAGGCTTAATTCAATTAACGGACAATTTCCCCTGAATAAGTTCGAGGTCCAAATTCGGATTTACAATGTTTATATATCGTCTTCTATTCAATAATAAAACTAAAGTATAATAAATAACTAATATATAAATGAAAGTTCCGTTGTATAAAGTAAAAATATACTCACTAAATTCAATTTTAATTCTTTACGGATCTTAATCTACTAAGTTTAATTCCTCTACTTTATTTCAATAAAAGTAAGTTATTTAGTCAATGCAAGATGAACACTTCCTAGTAGTCGTGCATACTCACTCCCCCATTGAGTACCATACCTGTTTTCCGAGTCCCCCATGTGTTCTGTTTTTTCCAACCCTTGGTCGACTAATTACTGAATACAGGAGTTAATGGTCCCCTATGACTTTGGTGTACTTAATTTCTTTAGCCATGCTGTTAATAAGATTAGACTTAAAACTTTGGAAGGAGGGAGGGAGATTTATATCAGTTATTTGTAATCTACACTACAGAACTGATGGTGATGTTCAAATTCTTCTATTATAAACAAAATTTCTTAAGTTTCGTTATTTGTTGTCGTTGTCCGAGACATTGGTTCCGTTGCAATTGTCCATTTTTATCGAAAGTGTGATAATATCATATACAAGATGAAAACATTACGATACAATAAAGATAAAAGATAAATCTACAAAATGTAAAAGCTAACAAATTAGATAATAAATTGACAAGATTACATCATTTTAACCACCTTCGACTGTTAACTCGCCCGGGTCTGTTCGTCCCTCCGTTCTCCGTCTTACAGGGTTTATGTTGGGCCACACCCGTAAATAAGTTTAGTAATTTCTGGTACTAAGTGTCGGAGTTACGACAAGGGGACTGTCATTCGCGGTGTTCCCAGAGTGGGTGTGAGTGAGAACGTCGTATTTGTAAAGAGGGTTAACATCGTTATTTCATGAAGAAAAAATAGAATTAGGAGTTTATAGATAGTGTAAAATGAAAATTTTTTTGTTTGTATGTGTAACTCACATTGATGTAGTGTATAGCTATACAACACATGTATAACGTTTAGTTTTGGAACAACTGTTGATTAATGGTTTTTAACCGTAAAGATAGGACAATAACTTACGTAGTTCAGCACTAAGTTTACCGGTCGGTGCTTAAGGGCCTCTAGAAAGAATCAGAGAGACTTGGTGCACTGCTAAGTTCGTTAA
>NW_011366116.1:34759-69204 GCF_000735185.1 Notothenia coriiceps | reverse complement strand
CCTAATCCTCTTCTCTGACACATGAAATCTCTTCCCCGGCTGACGTGAAAGTCGATAGGCTGCACAAAACTCACGCGGGTCGCCCTGGTTTACACGACAGACTGACGACACCCCTTTATACCTTGATGCAAAAGATATGTTGCCTTGATTTGTACCCTACAAATAAGGTTCTTGTTCCCTGAGTAGATCTCCTGAGACGTGGCACGAGACTACGAACAAACTTTTTTTATCACGTTCATTTATGTTTTTTTCATTTATGCACCCTATTATCTCGTTATTATTAGTAATAAGTTTCACTAACTTATACTAATATAATATATTTATCTAAAGATTTAACGTCCGTTCTAATTACAACACCTACAACAAGTTTTCAGTCGAGGTTTTTGTGTCGGATGTAAACAGTATAAGTCACACAGGGAGCTCACAACAGAGTCAACAACAGTGTCTCTGTTGAATAATTCTCCTATCCACTATCCCTTAACCCCGTGACGTTTCACTCAGAGGTCAAGGAATAGACGATAGAGTTAGACGTTAGGAGCTGATTTTTGGATTATCCGACCGCAACCTCCTCCTAGAGCACCATTGTGTTATTTTTAACCAAATATCTCGCAGAGGGGTGTGGGGAGTGGCCCCTTATTTTCATCTAACAGCAACAAGTAACAGGCAGAGAATCAGCACTTTTGAAACAGGGCTGAAACAGAGGGGTTTATGGCATGCTACAATGCACACTCTGTTTGGTATTTTGAGCCAAACACTCCAGAGACATGTTTGTATATATCTGAGACCTATTATATATTGATGAAAAACAGCATAATAGGGGACCTTTAAAATAGAGTTTTGTTTCTAAATGTTGGTACTGGAATCTAAAATGGATGTACCTATTTACTTACATGCCATGACAAACTGCTGACTTGTCATTGTCACTGATGATGGGGGCTCGAAGTTGTATTGACATTCCCTCCCCCAGTGGTGAGGTTTGTGACATAAAGCTGTGGCCGTTTTCAGAGTGCAGCGATTAGTTAAACGAGACCTGTCCATCTGAGAGTGGCACCTCCAAGCCGTTTTGACATCTGACAAAGACTATTGGCTCACAAGGATGTGGGTTTACTACTTATTTCAAGGAAGGTCAGGACTGGGGTACGCAGGTGTTTTAGCAGCGTTTAAGCTTTCAAAGTAGAGTTGTGTTTGGACTAGTTTGTGTGTGAACTGCACAGAGTGTTTCTGCATGGGAATGGGAGAAAAACGGACAGAATTACAGTATTTATTTTCATAATGGCTTCATCTGCTATCTTAAAGCAATACCTTTTCTTTGAGGAGCATTTTGACAATGAGCGCTCTGTTCTTTTGAAGAAAGTCGGGGATTATGAATTTATGTAAAGTGTACTTGTGCTTTGACCTTTTAACTCCATGGGGGGAATACACTATGCCAGGATTTTGTGCCATATTTCTCTGCTGAAAGAGAGCCAACATAGATAGCCATCTAAACACATTCAACCCTCCTCCTCCTCACTGTTTGAAGTGTTGGGAAAGTTGAAGAAAATTCTCCTATTCTCAGTGTGACAGCGAATAACAAGCTGCACATTTGTATATTTTTGTATCCTCTTTTTACATCTGTATGTGTGTTTGTAAATGCGAGTGACACTAATGGGAAAGAGCAGCGAGTTGGAGGAGGCATTACACCAGGGTTAATGCAGTGAGTGGGCAGTGGGCCCAGCCCTCTGAAGAATAACATTATCTAACCCAAAACAACAGGGGGGGGGGGCGGCCGACACAAGCGGGCCCAGCTGTGCGGCCATGGTCGACAGCCAAACCAGAGCCTGTTGAGGCCAGAGAGCCGACATGCAGCCAGTGGACGGCCAAGCAGTGCTCAATGAACCCAGATAGGGTTTAATAAAACTTTACAGTAAAGAAAAGAAATGAAGTGTCTCGCTTGAAATATGATTGAAATGAGAAGGGTAGTTCACATTTTGCTGTTTTCTTGTGCTCGATAACGAAACAAATTTGGAGAAGCCAACAAACCAGATACATTTGTTGCATTTAGTTTAAACCTAGAAGAGGCCGTATCAAGTTTTAAATGAATAAGACAGTGTTGTGTCATCATTGCAGTTTCAAACAATTGCTGGTTAAAGACTTTCAAATGTGAGGTTTTGATGCTTTTCTTTGTCATATATGAATGGTAAGTGGGTAAAAAGAGCGGAAACTACTTTCTTTTGGGAGATAATATATTTTATAACGTTTACATTTACATATTACATTTTAAACACTAAATATTTAGGAAAAATAATAATTTTCAGATGATAGAGATGAAAGATAACAGAGATCAGAATATGTGTTAGTTGTAGGTCTACCTGAAGAATTGTTATTGTCAATGTTTTTATTACAAGTAACAACTTAAAGAAGAATGTGTTGTAATTTAAAAAAGAAAACTAAGACTTATTACCAAATCAGGCTGTTTACACAACTGCATTAAATAGTTTTTGTCTTTTTGGAAAGAATTTGCCACATACATAAATGAAGCAGCCCCTGAATAGAATAGGACATTAGTTTATTTAAAGTGTACTACAGTGGAATCTTACATAATGCCATACTAATTAGTTTATTTAAAGTTTACTATAGTGGAATCTTACATAATGCCATACTAAGTGGTGTTGATGTGGTGAACTGCCTTTATGAGTCATCTGGTGTAGCTTGAAAATATTTGCAATTATGTAAATATACTTTGAGGCCACGCTCGGTTTCAAGCATGCACCTGCTTTCCATAGTGCTAAGTTATGTAGTGACGTGTCAATTAAAGGTGGGGTAGGTAATTTTGGAGTAACCAGCTCGAGTGCGCTAGAATTTGAAAATACACAACCGGAAAAAATCGGCCACTTCCTTACAGAGCCCCTCCTCCAACACACACGAACGCGCACATGACCAATGAGGGCACGAGATAAGTTTGTGCACGAGATGGAAGGCTGACAGGCAGGTAGGCCATCCAGTTACTTTAGCCGAGCCGGCTAAAATGATTGGTCATGCTTTTTACAGTACTACGGCTTCCACAGATTACATTTTTTTATGTATTTATAGTCAAAGCATTTAATATATTCATTGCTATCGGGATGTTAAGAGCATTCCATGGAATATAACAGAAAGTGATTCTGAAATAAATTACATACCCCACCTTTAAGTGCAACTAGTAGATAGTGCTGAACGATTAATCAATTATAAATCGAAATCGCGATTTGAAATGATGCGATTATTATAATTTTTTTCTTCTTGTGTGTCAGTCATCCACACCAATCAGAAGTGCTGTGCTCCACATGTACCAGCCATTGTTAACCAATCAGAAGTGGCCCATGATAGAAGGTGATAGACAGATTGATCCAATCACCTGCCAAGTCTTATTGAAAGTGCCTGCCCTTTCCAAATGGCTTCCAATGGAGCTTTCCTAGATGGTTTGTTGAAACAAACATCTACTACAGGGTGAATCTTAAACTGAAGCTTGACTTTAAAGCAACCCAACGGAAGTTTCAAGTAAGTTTAGTTCTTTCACTCGTAGCTCGGTCTGCGGGGGTGCTTGCGACGGGAGCATGTTGATACGACCTTCCTAGCCGGAGATATGGTGCATTTTACAATAAACTTCCGTTGGGTCGCTTAAAAACATCGCAAATCGAATCAGAACAATCGCAATTCGATTATTTCCCCAAATCGTGCAGCCCTACTAGTAGAACATATTTCCCCAAGTAGCATTCAAAAGTAGCTGTGGTTACACAACTCTGTGTTTTTGACCAACCAGAGTCATTTTGAGGCAGGCTGATGTATTTCTTTAATCCACGCAGTAGTTTATGCTTTGGTAAGACAGTTGGGAGCATTACAAATATCCAGAGCTTTAGATTTCCACATTTAATCCCGTTCATCCAGCTGTGTGGCATGGAAACTTCCAGAAATCCAATTTGTGCTGCAGAGTTGGAGCTCGGTGAGATTGGCTCGGGATTGGGAATCTGCCGAGTACAAGAAGCGAGGGATGGGAAGGAGGGAGAGGGAGGGAACATTTGTTAACATCTGTACCTTCACCTCGGGTCAGTCCCAGCCTGTCCTACATTGTGTCAGTGATGTTCCACATAAATATTGTTTTATGATCATTCTCTGTGAGGGGCTACAGTGGAGTTTTTCATATAAAAAGCATGCAGTCAGCCACCCATTCACTAAAAATATAAAATTCATTGTTGGGTTTAACATTTTCCACTGTTCCTCACTAAGAAAGGTGTCATTTTATGTGCTGCACTGCCTTCTACTGGATCAAAAACAAAGCTGCAACTGTCGTCCACATCTCATTCACACCCCAGGTTTATAATACTTTACATTGAAGGAGCAGGTTAGGCATACATTGGCATGGGTATCAAACCTGTTATATCCATATTTTAGAAGTCTCTTTTGGTGCTGAACTGTCTTTGTATGTTTTAATGAGTCCAGTGTTACTAAAACTCTCTTTAATGTAAACATCTCTTTGTCAGAAAATGGAACATTACAAGTTGAAAGACTTTGAGGTTGAGGTTAGGGTAAGGGTCCCATTTAACGTGACATGCTGACATCAAAACAGCTCATAGTTTGAATATTGGCATGTTTCTTGCCAAAGGAAACACAAATATAAAGATGCAAGAGAAAATTAGTACAGTCATTTTACTGGTGTGGATTCTTATACAAAGTTGAGTAAACTGATAATTCAACAACTCTTTCCCCTCTTCACCTTTGAAGTTGCTCCACAGCAAGACTTTAAACCAACATCTGCTACGTTCCAGCTGTTCAAGGCTTCATAGAGCGCTCGGCTCATAAATACATGTATCTGCTGCTGTGTGAATGGGAAGCGGGCGTTCATGAAAAGAGCATGCGACCCCTGAGGAAAGAACAGTGGGATGCTCTGATGTTGCACTTCCGCATAGCCTCTGGGCTCTGAGAGGCAGCTGAGGCCAACTCCGATTGAGGCTTATGGCTCAGGGAAAGACGATTTTGCTGTTTTAATCACAAGCACAAACATCATCACTCCCTCTTTTTTGCATGCACATAATTGCTTTAAAAAGACTTTATTACACAAGCAACTTAATTCAACTTGGACTTAATAAGCTGGACTTACTCCACTAGCTTGCTCACCACACGGCATGGCGTGTGTTCCCCGAAAACAAACTCTTGTGGCTGCCTTTAGTCTTGTTAGCACACTTGGACCTCTCAGGACACTTCTGACTGCAGAGTGAATGGATGGATGTATTAAAGGACTACAGAAGAAGAACCTGATACAGTGTTTGGGACGTAAAGGAACATTTTGAGATGAGGAATCATTTGTTTTCTATCGTTCTTTCATAATACCTTGGAAGCTATTCGCCCCAAGGTATTTTGCAATAATTCACAGCAGTGAGGATATGAAACAATTACTAGGTCTAAAAAAATAAAAAAGCATCTGTTTTGATTATTCAAAATCATTTTAGAGCAATCGAGGATCATTTCCTAATATAACTGGCTTTTGGACTGTTGCTCTTACACAAAATGTTACACCCTCTTTTTGACCTCATGACATTTATTCATTTGGCTCACCGTTTTTACAAGAAAACTCAGTTTAATTTTTGGTACAGTAAAGTCTAAAGTATGTAGTTGAGAAACAACTAAATATAACTGCCAAAATGCTCTAAATACTGTAAACATTTCACATTGTTGCATCAAGTTATCAGATTTGTTCACTCAACAACCAGAAAATATCTCATTTGTAGCGTGTGTTTGTGTAAGAAAACTGTCATTTTGGAAAATGTTGGAAAAGTTGGAGAAAATATATACCACAATGTTGCTTCCAGTTCCAGTTCAATGTGATCTAGTTTAGATTCTGCTGCTGTTTCTATTCCTCCCTGTGTGACCAATCGCCTTGGTGCATGTGCTCTCTTGTTGCCAGGGAGACAGCGGAACCGCCTGGAGCCAATGGACACCATTTTCGTCAAGCAAGTGAAGGAGGGAGGCCCCGCCCACGGAGCTGGACTCTGTACAGGTACACACACACACACACACACACACACACACACACACACACACACACACACACACACACACACACACACACACACACACACACACACAGTCTCTATGGAAAACATTGCACGGTTTCTATAAAAGCGGCTGATCTGATGATTAACTGCCCGTCTCAGAGTTGACCTCAAAGTGCCGTTTGATGCCAAGATTTCTTCACGTTTGTACTGTAGGTACTTCCTTGTAACCTGCCAGGCCAAACAGATATGAGTTACAAAATAACAGATGGCTCCTTCGTGGGAGGTTGAACAAAGTGTAATATGCACACTGTTATTCCAACCTACCCTTGATTCTGTTTTTTCTAAGTCTCCCTACTTTGTTTCTGCCCTTATTGATTTGTGAATCACTTCTTATTCAAAGCGGAGGGTATAAAAACACTTGAACAAGCTCCCTTCCAGTGAAAAAGTGAATCAGCTGCTTCCAGTTTCTCTGAAATGGAGGTGACGGCTGGCGGCTTTGTCAGCGTTATTGCCAGATTAGCACTCTGTATTACAGGAAATGTTAAGTGGCCCAGACCTGCCCTGTAAACTGTCTGCTTTTATCTGTTTGCTCTCCTCTCCTGGGATAAGGGAGTGCACTTTTTTCCCATAATTATCTCTCCTAAACTCACCTCGCCTCTCTTCCTGTAAGATGGCCATCAGAAAACTTGAATGGAGATAGATCTTCACATGAAGTCATTGAAATAAACAAGTATTGGTATTCTCCTTTTGATCTGTGCTGGAAGGAGCTGCTATAGAGTGCTTTCTCAGTCAATAACCATATTGATCAGGTTTTAAGATCTTTTTTTCTGAGCAGCTGAATGCAGAAACACATGTTGTCATGTTGCTGTTTGCAGTCGACAGCAGCTTTGTAATGTGTTCTATAATTCTTTCCAGGGGACCGGATTGTGAAGGTGAATGGAGAGAGCATCATTGGGAAGACATACTCGCAAGTCATAGCCTTGATCCAGAACAGGTACGAAATGTGGCATTCCACATTTAATCGTATGGGTTTGTATTAAGAGAAATATGCCCCATCTAATCTCCTCACTGCCCTGCACGTCTGTGGAGCAACAACACAGAAAATAAGACATTGTGAAACTTCTGGGGGAAAACACATTTCAATTTTCCATAGAGAATAATTTCCTCATTTCTGACAAGCACACGTTCACATTCACAGTTCATTAAACTCCAGTTATAATTTACAGATGTTTTTTGAAAAGTGCCGTGCATTTCCACAGTGTGAGCCATGTTCTGAAAACTGTTTCTCTCTCTTTATCTCTTCCAATCTACACAACCTTTCCTCCTTTAGCGATGCCTCACTGGAACTCTGTGTGATGCCAAAGGATGAGGATATTTTGCAGCTGGTAAGCATTCATTTATCAGTAAATATTGTACGTGTGATTAAAAATGACCTGTCGTCTATACAGCAGGAAATGATGCATTAAAGATGATGACCAAGTGAGCAGTTTGAATACCAGAACAGTGGTAAAAACATTGTTTATTTAACATGTGGTTGAACTCATTCTCAGTGAAATCAATGTGTTCATCCACCATTTCTTGCTGTGCTGTGTCTTCTACTTTAACACAGGTATGTCAGATATGGTCAGTGAGCTGTGCAGGATAAATGTTGTCAACTTTGCCTTCTCACTGTGACGACAACTTTTAGGAATGTTGCAAACAGTCACGGCACGCAGCAGTTAAACCCCCTACAAATATACACATGTTTTATTCCTGTTAACAGGTTAAAAAAACTCTAAATAACATGATAATTGGTAGGAGCCTATCAAGCTGCTTTCCCCATGTTTCAAGGCTATATTCTAAACTAACCTCAAATGTACTCAATTCATATTAAGACACAGAGATGAGATTGATTTGTATGTTTATCTTTCAAAAATGTGAAACTACTCCTTTAAGCGTAGCCTGGGAAACTTGAAGCGATACAAAAAACCTCTGAGTCACGTTGGATTCATGTGGTAAAAACAAGCTTTTTCAGGCTTTCCATACTATTGCTAATACGCTTCTATTGGATACAAGCTGAAGTTAACCAAAGGTGTTTCATTGGAATTAGATTACTAGATAACACTGTGGTTAAGAGTGGAAGACTATATGATTGTAAATATATAAAACACGGTTACAATGCAGCCTGATATTTACTGAGTCAGAGGGTTCATCCATTCAAGAACGTGGATACTTCGGGGTCATTATAGATAATAGTATTGTATTGGATCTCATCTGGAACATCAAAACCGACATTTTTGGAAATGTGAGTTTCCAAAAAAGTGAGAAAAATGCTCAAGGAGCCGAGCTAGAGTGGATACCATAGCATAGCTCAACACCCCCCCTCATGAGTGATGCAAACAGCCATCCCACGCCATCAGTCAGGGTCCAGAGCCCCACAGACGATAAAAGAGCTGCCAGGCTACGTCAAACAACCTTTGTTATTCACCTCCGTTTGGACATTTCTCTTGGAGCAGAGAACTGAGTCAGATCCCACTGTTTTGCTAAATTCCACACATAGCTTGTTAGCTCTGCCGCAACTCACCAAAAACCACAGAAACTTGCTTTTGGCGTTTTGGAATTAGTCTGAGCACTCACATGGCTGAGGGAGTCAAATGAAGCAATTTGCTCTTTCTTCCCATGAAGGAAAACATGAGTCAAAATCAAGACAATCTTTGATGTGTCAAACCTTGTTTTCTTACTTATCAGTTCCATTCAATCTGGCTTCCAATGGAAAAAAGTGGTCAAAACTGTTGCACAAACCTGAAGTAAAATAGAGGATAGTGGAATTAAACATGTGATCTGACTATAAAGGGTTACTGTTTGTATGATTTAATCATCAGTTGACGTATCGTCGTGAATCACAATCAAGTCATAAACAATATACAGTAAACCCTAAATGCTTCTCTGTGTGACCTTTGAACTATATTTAAACAAGGAGAACCATGTGTATTTCCTGATTTAAGCATAATGGAAGGGTGTACATAGTGGTGTTTATAGAAGTTTCTATGTCTATGTTCTTAAATGGGTTCATGTTTGTGTGTTCCTGTGTTTTGGGAGTCATTGAGCCCACACACTACCAGAGGGTGTGCAGCTGCAGTCAGCTGACTCTTCTCAGCTCGCTGTTGACATGAGTGAGCAAGGGAAGCAAGCCAGTGTAGATCAGGCAAGCGTGCTGTTATGCCCACCCAAAAGTCAGCATATGATGGATAAAGCAGTGTCTAACAGACGAATAAGAGGATGAAAGAAGCAAGTAGCGTGTGTGCAGGAGAGGGGGAGGGGAGGTACCACAGTGAGCAGGTGAGAATGACAGTGCAAAGGAAAGAAATGCTGAGTATGTTGGGAGTGAGAGAAAACATTCTCCAATGTATGTTGACTGGTGGAGGTCGGTAAGAAGAGCAAATCAAGGGAATGAAGACCAACTCAGATGATTTCCATGTCTGAGAAGGACACCAAACCTGCTGAAGTTCACCTCTATTCTTTATCCTTCTACTTCCTCCGACTGTGATGCCTGTGTTCAGCGAGTGTATTTTTAGCATGTCCTGAAACCAGAGAAGTCAAACGATGGCGATATACCTCTCATTTCCTTATGCTCACCTGTTTACGCCTCTTATTCCCTGTTTTTCTCTTTGCTTGCCCTTCTCTATCCTGTGGACTGCAGTTTTCCAGGGATATCACTGCTCTGGTAAGATGGGAACCTATGCTCACTAATCCCCTTCCTTTAAATTCCCTTTCCTGATGATGCCCCGCTATTTCAGCGAATGAAGAAGCTAGGAAACCCCGTTAAACCCCAAATAAACTCCCCCGGCTTAGCTGTATGTGTAGTGGTTTTACTACAGGTTAGTACTTGCAAGTTCTTTTTTCTGGTTGTATTTCTCGTAATATAGCCATTTAAGAGAAAGTCAGCAGAGCTCTCTTTTGAGGAAATTGGTTTCTATTTGACTGCATGACTTTAACAAAGCCAATGGGAGGCACCAAGCTGTAGCTGTACAGTGGCTGCTGCTGCTGCTGTCAGTGCAATTGTAACCTGACACCTCAGGTGGAGTGCTATCGATTAAAGTCCGACACCACAACTCTCTCTCTTTCATTTTCTCAAGAGCTCTTGCGCTGAAAGGACGAGGAAATATATCATGTTTAATATGAAAACAGCCATTCATTGAAGAGTGCGCAGGGTAATAAGCAGCTAGATTTTTTTTCAAGTTGTAATCAAGGAAAGTACCTCAGTTACTACAGTGACAGTAGAGTTGTGGAGCGATGCTGACAGAGGTAGCGCTCGCGGGCAAAGGAAGACACAGGCGTCCCCCGTTCAGCCTCTCCTCATGCCTCAGGGCACATTCTCCAGTACGGAAGGTGGGTAAACCCTGACAGCTTAATCCTCACTCCTGGATTCAAGGGTTTACTCCTGGATCTTTTTCTCTACTTGTTTGCTTTTCTGGCTATCCCCTTTTTCCCACTCTTTCACATCTGTTACTTCTCAGGGCAGTTCATTTGTATCATGGCATGATGTAACATTTGTTTGTGGTCTCTGAGGAAAAGATTGAGAAACTGTTACTGAAAGAGATTGTGTTTGATTTGGAGAAATGGTTCTAGAGAGCTGGAGCATGCTGTGTTTGTGTTGTTGTATACCGGATTAAACCAGTTGTTCCTGACAGTTCTATTTAGGGAATGCAGTAATAGTTTGTTTTGCTGATAATCTCGTCAGAGAGACTTTTTGTAAATAAATGACACAAGTGGGTTACTATTGTTTGTTGCTTTTAAATGTGAGCGGCCACATTTATTAACAAAAGATGAATACTGTAGCGGCAGAGGAAAGTTATACATAATGTGAGATATGGCAGTAACTTTAGTCCTTTAGTAATAGAAGACGTTGTGCCCAAGTTAAACTGTACTGCCTCACCAGGAAATGTAAGAAAAAAAGTGACCATGCTGAAACAACATAGATCAGTCTATGCTTTTCTGGGATTTTAATTTGCAGTAATTGTGATTATTGCAGAATATTTTCAAATACTGATCTACAGCTCTACCTTTTCAGTACAAGTGTATAAGTGAAATATAACGTATCCTGTCTGTGGTTGGGTGTGATGTACTCCCAGGAGTTAATCTGATCTACTTTAGCTTTCCAACCTCTCAGCAACCAAAGTGACATAATGTCCTATAATCTCTTGCAGGCGTATTCCCAGGATGCATACCTCAAAGGAAATGATGCGTACAGCGGAAATGCGCAGAACATCCCGGAGCCCCCTCCGATATGCTACCCACGGATAGAAGTTAAGGCTGCGGGCATGGCTCAGACATCAGAGCCCGCCGCAGTCATTGAGACCGCCCAAGGTCCGGCTCAGGGACCAGAAAGAAGAGCGGGAGTGGAAGAGAAAAGCTCCAGGGTTGAAATCCCTGTTCCGCCATCGCCTACAATCCAACAGACGTCAAAGTCTCAGACAGTGGCGTGTGTCTGCAATGACAATGTGAGGACAGTAGCCATGCCTCCTGATCCAGTTGACAGGGGGTCCTGGGTGTCTCGGGCTGGACCTAGCCACAGGACAGAGGAACATCGGTACAGTCCTTCAAAGGATGCAGGCTCAGCTAAACCAAGACCCCTTATTCCCTCAATACCTGGGGGTGCACAGTTGCAGTACCCCTCTTCCCGTCCCACGGAAAGCTCAGGCCACTCCCCTTCATCAAAACCTGGTCCGATCTATCCTGAGACGTTGTCGCCACCTGTACGGGCCGCCGCTGCCTCACCGGACAGGTTCTCCCCTGCCATATCACCCAGCGCCAACCAATACTCACCCTCTCCCACAGCCCCCTCCCTCTCTCCTCATCAGAACATAGACTGGAAAAACTACACAACCTATAAGGACTATATTGACGCCAAGAGGCTGCACACGTATGGCTGCCGCACCATACAGGAACGCTTGGACAGCTTGCGGGCAGCTGCTAATTCCAGCTCCGCTTACACACAGCAACGTACACAGTCTCCTCCTAGCACCAGTCCAAGAGCGGAACTGGGCTCCCAAGCGAGAAGGAAAAGCACCTCCAATGACCGCGAGGTAGATTCTTATAGCCAAGGCACTTCAGTCACTCCATTACGTAGCATTTCCCAAGAGAGGCTTGGGAATGGGGCAGACCGGTCAAGACCAATCAGGAATTGGCCAAGGAGTGCTTCCGAGGATGCTCTGCCTTTCTCAAGCCCCACAGGAGTTCACAAACCTCGGGCGAGGTCTTGTGACTACCTGGGGCAGCAGTCTGGAGAACCAGGTGGCTTGGCAGTGTTTGGAGATAGAGTAGGGTTGGAGGACCGGTTGTTGCTGTGTCGGGGAGAGGATGCCAGAGCTAGCAGGCAGGGAACAGGAGTAAGAGCTTTACCTCATCTAAACAGGAGTCTCACTGGACAGGGGGAAGAAGGGCGAGAAGGTGGATTATCCAACTCGTCTTTAGCTGTTCCTGTGTTTACTAAAGGTACATTGGATTCTGTACTACCATCAAGGACGGACGGTGTCATAATGAGACCGTCACGTCTGCCTGTCAAAAACTCTATCTTAGACCCTTCAGCTGCCTTATCCTCCACCAAGACCACAGACCCTCTTAAAGACCAAAGAGCTAACATCATGGCCAACCACCTGGGCTACTCCTCGCCTCTGCACCTGCAGCTCAGAGACAGGGCTGACAGTCTGAAACTAGAGAGCAGGTTAGAGGCTGGGTTGGCAGCCAGGTCCTCCTCTTGCTCTGGTACTTCCTCTAAACTGCCCATGCAGAGACAGCAACCAAGTTTAGATGTTGCTTCTTCTTCTTCTGGTTTCTCCACCACTAATGGAGCTGTGACTCAAAAGCCAAAAGTCAGAGAAATCTCCAGCTCCACCGGTGCTCTTATACGGACTAATGGCAGTCTGGCAGAGGGCGTACAAGGCCTAGATGCAACAGTCGTTGTTTTAAGAAGAGAGAAAAACTCCGGACATCCCCACATCCGCCCTCCATCCTATGTACTAGCTGTTAATGACCAGGGAGGAGTGACACACAAGTCACCACCATTGGTGAAGGCAGGCTCTGCCGATGGAGCTATATGCTGGACATCAAATGACAGCTTTAGGGAGATGCATCTCAGAAGGCTGGGAGACACACGACATAAGTCTGGCTCCAACAACTTGGATGACTCCCTGGATTCTATCCCATTCATAGGTAAGACTGCTCTAACCTTATTTTTAAATGCTTCCTCTTTATATAGCAACACCAGTAAAATGATTGTCCTGTGAAACAAATGTAAGTTTTATGCAAGAAGTCTTGGCTCTCTCTTTAACCAAAGAGTCTTTAGCCAATTGTAATCCAGTACGGGCTTGACAACTGACCAGAATGTGTGGATCAACTATTGAAAGTTGCTTGGTCAGATCCTAATCTTGTTTACGCGTTGATGTGACGTTTCCTTATCTAAATCAGGAAATGCTGTAGATGCAAATCAGGACACTTAAGTCTGATTGTGCAACGTTTGGCTTATTTTGTTACTGGGAAAGAAAACGGTTTTGTGTAAAAATATTTTTATTTTATTTTCAGTTCTATTATAAAAAAGTACTGGTGTGAAAGAAACTAAAATGATACCCAGCCCGTATGAACAGTAGATGAAAAGTGGGCCTTATTTTCATAGGATAGATTTATATTTAAAAATACAATGATGGGTTTGACATGCTCTGATGCTTGTAGCATTTGAAAGAGAGAATAACTCAGCTGCAGTGGCAAAGAAGAGGGTGTGTCCGTGTGTATTATGTTCAAAGCATGTTAGAGGAAGTTCGGATAGATGCAGTTTAAAAGGAGGACATTCTCAATGCTTTTATTGGTCGAGCATGCTGTAAACTTAACAGTTCTAAGGTGGCTATCTGGTATTTCCATCAAATATTAGTGGGTCGGACTTCAATGTGGTTGTACTTTTAATATATCCCTGTTTTCTACAGTAAGCACTCCTCTCTCCATAGAACCCAAAATACACAAAAATGACCTCAGGCCCCCTAATGCTTCAAGGGTTGGTCAATTCATTCAAAAAGAATGCATGAAAATAAAGTTTGAGCTATGTCATTGTGGCCTTACTTATCATACTACAAGGACACATCTTGTGTCGAAATGTCACAAACTGTTTAAAATACCGCAGAATTTTGTTTACTTTTTAAAACAGTGTTTGATTTTAGAAAGGTGCTTTTTTTTTATACAAAAAAACAACACTGTTGCCTTTGAAACCACTTGTCAAAGGTCATCAAGGCACTGTGATTTAGGCATACTGACTTTACTGTGTTTACAGACACAGCAGACCATGTTATTTGGGTATTCAAATGCTCAAATTAATTAATTCCTTGCGACATTTTGAACTCAGGGTGACATTGAGTCAGGTGTTTGATTATATGACAGCATTATACTGTACTGCGGGCGAGCATGACATATTCAAACCACCCCTTTGGCATCTGAGTAGAGCAGCGCACACACACACACACACACACACACACACACACACACACACACACACACACACACACACACACACACACACACACACACACACACACACACTCATACACAGCTCTCCAACTCAATACACCCCCCACCCCCTTGCTGAAATGTCTCATATTTCTCCCTGAATAGTAGAGCAAAAGAAACCCAAGAACATTGTCCCTAATGAACTGTGACATGATGGAGAAATAAGAGCATTCCTGCAGCTTCAATTAGATTTCATAAAGTCCCAAACAATAAGTGGAACAACTGCTGCACATTAGCTGTCTGCCAAACATTTTGTACTGGGAACAGATGACAACGTGGACAGCTTGTATGTGCAAAATGTCACATACTCCCTAATGAGAAATTGGCGATTTTTTGTGTTTTTCCTAAGAAAACTAAATACATTCATCACAAAGCAAATGCATCACCATCTAACTTGTGTTTGTGGCCCTGAACCTGGAAATTCATTTCCAGCACTATTTCCCTATGTAGACACAAAAACGCCTCTGCTCTCGCTTTTAAGTTCTCTAAATTTAGATAATGATTAGATCAGATTACAACATCAGCACTTCCCATTTTTTCTGTGGTCAAGTGAAGTGTTGTATACATTATATGGGCAAACCTTTGAGAAATAGTCATTCTGGGAAATGTGTTTTTGCCAACAGTTAATATCAATATGTTGTTTATAAGTATAAAGACGGGAAGCTGGGTAAACAGCTAGGTTGTCTCGGTACATAATTAAAAGAACATCCCCCTAAAAATCACCTCTAAAGCAGAGTTATTAAAACCCATATTCTTGTTTGTTTACGTACAAATGTTTAAAAAAAACTTCAAATTGTGCTTCTACCTGTGGTTTTTAGCTGTACTCTTCCTCTTTACTATTCCTTAGCTAAGTGTGCTCTCAGAAAGGATGCCAGAAAGTCACTGTGCTCTTCAAAGAAATACTTTGCAACCTACAGTAGTTAGTCTAACTGCTTCTCTGTGTTCCACTCTTTATGCTAAGCAAAGCTTAAGCTTTCCTTACTGTCAATATTTAAAGTTGTATCTATTGCACAATACTATGCACAATTAAAAACAAGTTTACAAGTAAGTATATAAGTATAAGTAAGTATAGTATATAAGTATAAGTAAGTTGTTTTTTCTACAATGGCATTCCTTATTTGCTTCCCACTCTGAATGCGGTTAGCAAGGAAACACGAGGTATAAGGAATTTCAAGAAAATAAGCAAAGAACACTTTGTACAACATAAAGGAAAAGATATGGGAGTGGGATGGGTCTCTTCTTCTACCTCTATGCAAAAAGCAATAACTATTTGATTTATAGATCTGCATTTTCAGTTTGAGGCCCAGTCAACTTTGATCCCCTTAACTAACAAGAAATTGTAATTGTACATGATTTACTCTGCAGTTTTCCAAGAAATAGGATATATATATATATATATATAAATATAAATAAGTGATTACATGGAATAGGCATCTGCCAGCCAGGGCAGAAAATGAGGTGTGCAGTTTCATGGGACATGACTTTGAGAGAAATTTGACAGCAGCGGTTTTTACCAAACTAACAAGCAGATCAGATGTGCCATTTAAAGTTGTTGCACGGAAATGTTAAGATTTGCATCAATGGATAGAAATGAGTCTTCTTTTATTTTCTGATTGACTTTTTTCAGTTTATTTTTTGTGTTGAGGGCAGTTTATAACAATATATATATAATTGTTTGATTAAATAAGGTATGAATGAAGTGCTGCACTGCTGTACTAAAGGATTGTTAGTAGTGGTAATGTTACATTAGGTTTTGCCTTCTTTTTTTTTTACAGTCACCACTGTCACAGATATGATTCATTGCTTCTCTTCATTTGTTTTTAGGGCTTGCCATCTTGCTGATATTACATATCAGAAGTTATGACACAGCTGTGACTGTGATGTAATGTTAGCTGACTACCTGTGTGTGTTTAAAGGGAAGGTGTGTTCCAGCTTATCAGAACAGAAACACCTCTCTACTTGCTGACTGCACGTCTGTCTGCCTTACTTCCCCCCCCCAGCATGCACCATTATCATAACGTTTTATTACTATCTGCTGCAATGTTTATTCAAGTAGAGATTAATTAGACTTTGTTTTTAGATGATTTTATTTACATGAAACATTGCGGCCGAATTTATGACACAAATGTATAAGAGTTCATGCCAATCTAATGAGCTTCTACACAGTGGAGAAATAGCACAAAGTGGGTCTGCTAGTCGGGAACCATTGATTTGTCTCCCTTCTTTTTTGTGCTAGCATCACAAACTGGTTAGCTAGCTATTGATATGCCGATAGCTTGGGAAGTCACACTCGGGTACTGGTAGACAAATGTGAAAAGGGAAGCATTTTCCAGTTTTCAAAATCAAGGAGGACAACATTTTATCATTCCAATGCTTTTCTGGCTTGCATCAAATAAACATAATAAGCGCGTTTTGAAACCCAAAACATAAGCAAGTGTTTATTGTGATGTGAGCCAATGAACCAGTGGAATGATAGTGCTTTGTCCTCGTTGACTTTGGAAACTGGGATATGCAACTCTTTCAAATATTTTTGAAATGATGTTCATTTGAATTTGTATAGCACTCCTGCGTAATATTACTGTCACTACATCCCGAAACAGATGAGTTTAGCATACACCCCTTAATAGATGCACTGCAGCCAAAAACAAAGAATTTTTTCTGAGAATAACAAAATGTCTGTCTTATTTGTATAGCTTTAGCAAAAAAAGCTGCAAATATTTGGTGAATTTGCCCTTTTCTTGCGCTGTACCTAAATCATAATCTTTCCATCCTCAGATGAACCATCGAGTCCAAGTACTGACCAGGACAGTACACACATTCCTGCCTCCGCTGTTATATCCACAACGCCCGTCATCACCACCATCCCTCCCAGCCCAACCCTTCCGGCCCCTTTCATTCGACGCCAGCTGTCACATGACCAAGGTATGTTCATGTCAAAGCAGCAAAATGAGGCGTATAACAATTATTGACATGGCCGAATCAATTGGAAACAGTTACAAGCAATGTCCTACTCCTCCTTTAATAGATTCTCTACGTCTCACAATCATCGAGTCAGATTCTGGTACTAAAACAGAGCGGTCCAAGTCATATGATGAAGGCCTCGATAACTACCGGGAAGAAAGCAAAGGGTAACCCACAACAGCGTTGACCCAAATATGAATAAAGGCTTGATTGTGGAAATAACACTCTTTAAATAACTTAACCTCTTCTTTTCCATTTAGGAGGGGCTTGATACCTGGTCTGAAAAATCTTAGGAAGGTGAGTTCAGTCCCTTTTTTTTAAATCTAGCATTAGTTTGCTTAGTGCCAGCTAAGGTGCACACCTGCCATACGAGAGGTCTATCTGTGTATCCTGGTTTGAACGTTTATCAGCTCATTAGTTCACACCCAGAAGATAAAACTTCTCACATTGAAATATTAATATGTTATTGGAAAAAAGGCATGGATTTATTATTATTATTATTATTATTATTATTATATTGACTGTTTCTCTGTATTGAAATCCACCTAAATAGCATGGACAATTCTACTGTCAATCCTTAATTAAAACGCTGGGGATGACATCATTCTTTCTCTCCATACTTGGATTTATTCAACAGAACACTTTAGTCTTTGGTATGTTTTCTAGGCTTACATTATTTTCTTATCCATCCCAGGCGTTGGACAGGTCATCCGAAGATTCGGGTTCAAGGAGGGACTCCTCATCAGACATCTTCTGTGACGCCACCAAGGAGGGTTTTATGCATTTCAAACAGCTGAACACAGATAAGGGCAAGGTGTGGACCGTCTCTGTTTAGACAATGCATCATATTACTCACACACTGACACAGAAAGCACCCTTTCAAGGACTCGCTGACCTTCTGTCTGACTTTCTTTATTTTCTGTACTGTATGTTTCAACGATTGCACCAGTTTGTCCTCCTTGTATGAGGTCTCTTAAAGGCAGTGATTGTGTGTTATGATGCCAACAATACAAATGTTTACAGAAATTGCCTCCACTTTGTTTTGTAAATGTGTTTCCTCTTCATGACCTATTTCTGCAGCGCGTTGGAGGAGGTATGCGTCCATGGAAACAGATGTACGCCGTGTTGAGAGGTCCCTACCTCTGCCTGTACAAAGACAAAAAGGAGGGGCAGGCTCATGCCAACTGCCAAACAGTGGACGAGCCCCTGCCAATCAGCATCAAGGCCTGTCTGATTGACATCTCGTACAGCGACACGAAGCGAAAGAACGTGCTAAGGCTGACCACGTCCGACTGCGAGTACCTGTTCCAGGCCGAGGACCGGGAGGACATGCTGGCCTGGATCAGAGTCATACAGGAGAACAGCAACCTGGATGAGGAGGTGAGAGGAGAACCGCAAGAACCACACATACAAGCAGATGAATTGCTAAATTGCATCTGAGAGTGATTTAAAAGTCAAAGAATATTCAAAATGTCAATTATAATTAGGGATGTCCCGATCACCTTTTTTTGCTCCCGATTCGATTCCGATCATTTGATTTTGACAATTTGCCGATACCGATTTTTCCCGATCCGATCTTTATGCAATGCATTAAGAGAAAAAAAAGAACATTCAAGTTGTCCCTTAAGGTTATTTTTTTAATTTAAATTGGATATTCTATCCAACATGGATATAGCTTCTTTCTTTCACAGCAGCATTGGATCAGTTCAGTTGTGCAGCATTGGATCAAAACAAAATAAAGCTTATCAGTACTCGTTAGCTTACTGCTACAATTAGACACTGCGCCCTGCCCACTCTGTTGCCAGATTGGAGAGAAATAAGCAACCAGGTCTATGAAAACAAGCCCCAAAGAAGCAACACATACATGATGTTCTGTAATTTGAAACCAAAACTAAGGCCTCAGGATGGCTTTAAGACTTGAACATGGTCATTTTTGTTTTGTAGCATTGAATACAAAATGTAAAAAAAAGTATTTAAAAAAAAAAAAAAAATTTTTAAATCCCGATCCCCGATTTTTTTTCTCCCGATTCCGATCTTTTGAAAATCACGTGATCTGCTCCGATCACGTGATCGGATCGGGACATCTCTAATTATAATCCTTTTATATGAATGAAGTATGAATGAATTTATAGTATGAATATATGCCTAAATCAACTGAAAGTATGTTAATCATCATGTCATTGGTCGACAATTGAATAAGGGTAAGGGTCTTTATGCACGGTGCTGTCCATGTCTAAAAACCTGTTTTATAACCTGACAGGGTGACATCACCCTCAGTGTAATTGTCCTCTTGCCCTACAATGATGGTTACATCATCTTGGCCTCCTCCCATTTTTTAAATCCTGACCCACTTTGCTGTAGCAGGACATTTATTTTTAGCATATTACTATATCCCAGATGGTTCCCTTTTTGTGTCTGTGACTAAAATAAAAAGGGTTTTTCTCATGGATTTAGAAATTGGATAAGAAGCTGTTCCCTATCTTGCACAGGGCCCATTGTTTTTTTGTTCATTTGATACACTGCTGTTGACATTCACAGTAAGACCTGTCATAACAATACTAAGCATATACTGTGAATACACTGTATTATGATATATCTTGCTATATTCGCCACTGGGTTAAAAATAGCCATTTTGGAAATATAAGCCCATATTTACCCTCTCTATAGGAGATAGTCCTACCTGTGTCACCTGATAGCAGCAGGTTATATTAAGGTCTGTTATGTCCCGTTAGAGAGGGGAGGAACTGATGCACACGATGCCTTTAGCGTCACATATTGTGTCCTTTGTCGGACGATTTTGGCTTGCAACGATTATGAAAACAACATCATCTAAATAAAACGATTATTTTTATTTTTTTTATATAATTATTATTTTTTAAATATTTTTTGTATTGGTTTTTCAGTTGAATTATACTTAAAGTTCATGGCAGTCCAATGTAAAAAACATACTGTTCACATTTTTTTCAATCGAGCAGCCCTACTCTTCACCCTTTTCTTATCTCTAATTTTCTTCTTTTTATAGAATGCAGTCTTCACCAGCCATGACCTCATCAGCAGGAAGATCAAAGAGTACAACACCTTGATGAGGTAAGGGGGCAAGGGAGGTCACATAAAGAAAGGAAGTGGAGAAAGTTCAAGTGAACTTAACACATTACTGGATAAGTTAGCAACGATTGGAAAGCTAATTGTGTGTTCATGTCGTACCCAGCCCGACAGGAAGCAAGACAGAGGCATCACCCAAACCTTCCCGCCAGTCAATGAGCATCAGACACACACTGCTGGGAGGGAAGGGGGACACCAAAGCAACAAGCCCAACCACACCCAAATCTGAGCAGGAGAGGAAGAACATGCACAAAGGTATGAAAACCAAACAATTTGATATATTTGACACCCACCAAATATCTTACATTTAAAAGTAACAATAGTATAAATGTCATACTTATTGTACTGTGTGTTTCTCTGTGCACTCAGATGACACAAGCCCTCCTAAGGACAAAGGGACATGGAGGAAGGGCATCCCGGGGCTGATGAGGAAACCTTTTGAGAAGAAACCGTCTCCAGGAGTCACGTTTGGAGTGAGGCTGGACGATTGTCCTCCTGCACTGAACAACAAGGTCTGCAATGACTTGAACAAATCCTATGGCTTTATTTTCAGATGATTCTTTATATGCAATAAGGTAAAGACTCTTTTTATTCCTCTGCATTGTAGTTTGTGCCCCTGATCGTGGAGGTGTGTTGTAACCTGGTGGAGGACAGGGGGTTGGAGTACACCGGCATATACAGAGTGCCTGGAAACAACGCAGCAATCTCACACATGCAGGAGGAGCTCAATAACAAGGGCATGAACGATATCGATATCCAGGATGATGTGAGTGGTCGATCGACCTTTGTTGCTTTATTTAAACTCACCTTGGAGTTTCATATTCTACAGTGGAGCCTGTAATGTGTCTGGGACTGATACAAATGTAGGGGGGGGGGTGACCTATTCTTCTATTCTTGTGTGCTTAGAAATCATCTTACATCTAATATGTCTCTCATATCCTACTCTCATGTTTTACAGAAATGGAGGGACCTGAATGTGATCAGCAGTTTGTTGAAGTCTTTCTTCCGTAAACTTCCAGAGCCATTATTCACAAATGGTAAGTTGCTTTTTTCCTTGTAGTGCATGCCACCTAGTGGTCATAAATAAGAACTACAAACCAGTACATCTGTGAATGCATTTCTATCCACCTCCCGCCTATTTTTTTCATTTCTGTGTGCAGATAGGTACGGAGATTTTATAGAAGCCAACAGAACAGTAGACCCAGTGGAGAGACTCAAAGTGCTAAAGAGGCTGGTGAGTTGCTTTGACAATACATGTTGTGCTATTATTATTATTATTATTATACATTATCCCTTTTTTATTCTTAGGGTTACAGTTAGACTTATTTATTAGTTTTGTTTGCATTTGGAGTAAAGCTCAGGAGGTCTTCATAGTCAAAGTCCTCATGAAATGCAACATCGTTTTGTGTTTGTTTATCTTTCTCTGCTTATTGCATCATTTCTCTGTTTTTTGTAACAGCTTCATGAGTTGCCGGATCATCATTACGAGACCCTCAAGTTCCTCTCAGCTCATCTCAAAACTGTGGCTGACAACTCAGACAAGAATAAGGTAGATATATAACTTTATACATTTACTTATTATGTTTTGATGAGAGCAATTGAAAGTTCATGATTAAAATGGTTTTATTGTATTTTAGATGGAACCAAGAAACCTTGCCATCGTGTTTGGTCCCACGCTGGTGCGCACCACAGAGGACAACATGACACATATGGTGACACACATGCCCGACCAGTACAGGATAGTGGAGGCCCTCATTCAGAATGTGAGCATTAACAGCAATTATAGACATTAGACCACATATGCACATGTAAAACAGAGAAAAGGTCATTGTAATGCTTCTTTTCTTTCCTATAGTATCACTGGTTTTTCACTGAAGAAGGAAATGAAGATCCAGCGGTGGGTTCAGGCTTCACTGCCAATTCTTTTTTGATGTCCTCTTTTTAGAGCTGAATTCAATTCTAAATACATGATTGCAATCGTACACATATGAGTTTGCAAACACAATATAGAAAAAACAATCTACAAGATATCATCATGTAAGAACATTTTAAATAAACACGATTTAACAGCCAATCTATCGCTGAACAGCAATTCCAACACTAAGGGGAAACGCCAGCTTTCGTACTGCAGCTTTTCCCAGTTCTTATGGCTTCTGGAATAAAACTAACATGTTTTTAATTGGTCTTACATACAGATGATATTATAGCATTTTATTAAAAGTCTCCTATTATACTATTTCTAGGCATATATTATAGGTCTTAGATATATAAAGGACATGTCTATGAAGTGTTTTGCTCAGAATACCAAAAAGATCACCCATTCTAGCCATCCCTCATACCCCTCTATTTCAGCCCTGTTAGAGAAGTGCTGATTCTGGGTCCGTAGCTTTCGATTTGGCATAAAAGGGGGCCTTTAAAGCAACTCGTTAACACAAACGTTTAGGGCTACAAATCTCTCTTCAACGTTCTTGTGAATCTGGTCCTCACTGTGTTTCAGACTATGTCCCATTATGGGAGCGCGGTGGAGTCTCAGCCCGTCCCCAACATCGACCACCTGCTCACCAACATCGGCCGTACGGGCACCTCGCAGGGTGAAGTATCAGGTAACGTGCTGCCTTTGGCAGACCGACTCTTTGGTGGGTTCACCTTTCTCTACCCTTTTCTCTGCTGAGTCAAACAAGGAACGGTGTGTAACCCAGTTACAAATGTTGATGATAACGCTGCTTCTTCCCTAGGCCACGCCTCCTCTTTTGCTTCTTTGGCTGTTGCCATTAGATAGAAATGTCTATGGCTAACCATGAGTCCAAATGCCTGTGTGGGTTTCAGTGGGCAATTTACTTGCATCAATAAGAGTTAAAAGGATGCAATAAATTGTTTTGCTTCCTCATTTGCTTTAAGAGATCTGTCCCCCCTACTCGATATTTAACATATTTAGATTTTTCTTTTTTATTCCCCCTATCCCTTTAACACCCGTTTTAGTTAAACTCCACAACCGGGCTGTTTTTTCTCCCTCCCTTTTTCCTGCCTACTGTTGCACTTATAAGGTATGTTCTTTCCCACGTCAGAAATAGATGTTTTTACAGTGAAAGGCAACCTCTGATTCCTCTGTCTCTAGTGAGGCTCTGTCGGGTGTCCTAAAGGCTTTCCCAGCATTCACACATACTGATCTTGACACAGGCCAAGTGGGAGGAGTCTATCACACCATGATGACACTGATGGACTCTATAATGTCCGTGATGGACAGCTGGAACTGTAGGAAGAAGGAGGATTGTTGCCCGCAGTGTAGCTGCCTAGTCTGCAGGAACCCGCAGTTCGGTTAAGTGCCAAAGACAGAAAGAAAAAAAGCAATAAAGAAAGAAACCGTGAGGAAAAGATGAATCGGAGCGGCTACACGGTACTGTGCAGTCTCCGGTGTTGTGGGTTTTCTATCAGTTATACCTAACAAAGGCCGGTGCCACTGTCTCTCCGCTGTCTCTCCTTACTGTCTCGCAAGCTCGCCAACAGGAGAGATAGCATGGTATGGTTCCTACGTCTCCAGTCAGTGTGCACTTGCATATTGTGCCATCATCTGTATTGTAAGGGGTGTATAGGGGGGCTCGGCTATGTCACACAAACAAAGAAAAACAAATTTTAGCTAGCAGGATGAGAGGAAGTAGATATGATTACAGAGCAGGTGAGGACTGATCTTAGGTTTTCCTTGCTGACACTCTCTCTCTCATGTAGTGTCCCCTCTTTTCATATAGCTAGCCCCTCTGTGACCCCCCTGTCACTTATTATTGTCACTGTTATATTTTGGTTTCCTCCATTGCCGTCTCTGTCATCACTGTGTCGTTGTTGTCATTGCAGCTCATCTCACTTTCAGCTTAAAAAGCAGGAAATCAAGGGTTTTGTATAGTTTATATAGTGTACACATGCGTAACTTGGTTTTCAGTGACTTATTCATATCAAGATGTTGACACACTTTAGAGTCGAACATGACACATAATAAATGTGATGATCCAAATGTTTTCAGTTAAATTGAAGAGTTTATTGTCAGGCTAATTCTACCTAGATAAACCTTTTGGATCAGATGAATACCGTAGCTGTAAAGTTTCCTTTTTGGAGGATGATATGGTTTTCACATACTTTTGTTACAGAAAAAGTCTTTTTAGGTGAAAATGTAAATGAAAAAAAAAAAATTCAAACGTATTTGAGCAGGCACACTAAACTTACATTTGTACACAATACTCAGCCTTTTCTAGGAGTGGTTTCAGATGTTTCCCAGCAATGTATACAATTGGGTTCACGTCTGCATACCTGGATATCCTTCACCATCACCATCCTTGTGTTGCATGGAACATTATCTGCCTCATTGTTCAACTGTACGTGTTCGTCGCTAAAGTTGCACTCAGTATCACTAAGAAACATAAGAACAGTTTATAACTATCTTTACTTGGCGTGTGTTGTGGAAGAACGTCACATGTAGATGTGGACCTGAGTGTAACGTAGAGCTCATCTGCCCTGTGTGAAGCATGGCCTGTCGTCTGCTCGTGTGTGTGTGTGTGTGTGCCCACGCGTCTCGTCTGCTGTGTTTTCACCCCCCTTCTCATCAACATTCTTCTCTTTCCCTTTCTTCTCCTCCCTGATTCATTCCCCCCCGTTGCACCTTGTACATGTGGCCATCTTGGTTTTGAAATCTTCTAACATGTCCTTCTCTTTCTCTCTTTTACCCACAGATTCACCCACTAGTGACTCAGCGAAATCAAAGGTGAGTGTGTGTGCACTGTGTTAACCCTCTCAGGCCACTGTGTGTAGGATGACAGGAGGTAGGTGACAAGCAGGAAAGAATGCCAGACAAGATCAGCATAAAAAAAAACTACATTAAAAAAGTTATTTCACACACAAAATACGTCTTACCTCCTGCGCTTTGTCTTGGCCCAATGCAGATGGTTTTGGCTAATGCGCCGAGCGTAGTTATACGACTTTACTGCTTCTACCCTAATATAATCATTTGAAAAAAAATGGTGGTGCATACATGCGTTTAAGAAGTTAGAAGCAACAGCTATGTACACAAACAAGCGTTGTCTTCTTTCTATCATAGTGCTTTAGTTCACAATTCAAATTGGCATACCTCAAATTAGATATGTCACTGATAGCAAATACGTTTCTGTTTGCCTCGTGGCCTGCTCAAAAGATTGCTCCTCCTAGACGGGAAATAACTAGTTTCTGCATGTTTTTGATTGGAAATACTTTCTACTAAAGGAATAGTCCGAATGAAAACTGTTGACAGTGGCTCTTCTAGAGGAACCAGTATAGATTTGACTGGGAGTGTTTCTGTTTAGCTTTTTCAAATGTAATTCCTCAATAATGTGAGCACCACGCTTTACACTTCATCAGGTTGCAAGCAGAAATTCATTCCTAAAGGATATATCAAAACAATATGAATGGGTGAATACCATCAGGGCTTAGTGAGATCTTCCATTTGAAATGATTAATCATTTGTTCTGCTTCATGACACATTGAACTTAACACTCCTGAAGAGCTCAGGATTGTGCAGCAGTCGTTCATGAAGAGACTAAATCAATGTTTAAGATGTGTGTGTCATTATCTAAAGCGAGCCTTTCATCACTGCTTTGTTTGTGGCTGCTTTCCTTCAGCTTCAGTCATGCGAGAGCCCAGGCTTGCGTAGGGATGCTTCAGTCCATGCTACTGCTTCTGCTGCTTCTCCATTAAGGCTGGAATGGAAACAATAATGTGCTTCCTGTTAATGACACCTGCTAATGTTCCTCTCTCTGTCTGTCCACTTCTCTGGTTTGTGTTGCATCACGGGAGCAGATGGAGTACAGGTTTTTAGCCAGGGGTGAAGGGGTCTTCGTTCTCTCAGCATCAGAAATACTCATGTACTCAAATGGTGTCTTCTTCTTTCCGCAGGGTTCCTGGGGCTCAGGGAAGGACCAGTGCAGCCGAGAGCTCCTGGTCTCCTCCATCTTTGCTGCAGCCAGCCGCAAAAGAAAGAAATCAAAGGAGAAGCCGCAGCATAGCAGCTCAGATGACGATCTGGATTCAGTTTTTACCAAGAAGGAAATCACTGGACAGAATCCGAACCACCTCCAGATTGAGGTACTGAGCGACAGTCGTCCTAGCCCCAACGCAAAACCCAACGCTAAGCAACCAGAGGAGAGGAAAGAGAACGGGAGAGCTGTGGAGATCACACCTAAAGCCAAGAGAGAGCACAGAAACTCCTTGTTCCTGAAGGAGAAGACTCCACCCAGACCCTCCCCTTCCCCAAAGATCTCAGGCCCCCAAACAGCTCCTCAGAGGAAGTCCTCCTCTGTGTCGGACCCCCCATCCTGGCTTGATGAGAACACCTCCGGGACCACGAGTTCTGGAGTGTCTCTGTCCCGCTCGAGGCCCAAAAGGTGGACTGGAGCATCTCCTGATCTTCCTGCGGGAGCGAGTGTCGGACTGGCTTCAAGTCAAGGGGCGTCCGCGGGCGCAGAGGTGAGCTCCATCACCTCCGACTACTCCACCACTTCCTCCATCACGTTCTTGACCGGAGCCGAGTCCAGCATCCTCAGTCCGGAGCTGCAGTGTGGGGAGGAGGCCGACGACGAGCGCAGTGAGCTCATCAGCGAGGGGCGACCCATGGAGACGGACAGCGAGAGTGACTTCCCGGTGTTCGCCCCGAGCGGAGGCAGCAGCCAATCCACGCCCTGCCCAGAAGACAAGAGTGAAGCGAGAGGAAGTGGAGCAGCAGAGGGGAGCGCCGCGCCGAAAATGGAAGCACGACGCCTCTTCCCGTCGCAGAGGATGATCGAGTGCGACACGCTCTCCAGAAGGTGGTCCCTGAGACAGAAAACAGACAGTGAGTCCTCGGTGGAGGGGGTTTCTGGAAGTGGGGAGCGTAGCGAGAGCAGGTCGGAGTCTTCCACCAGGCTCTCTCGAGTTCTGGAGGTGATGAAGAAAGGCCGGTCGACAAGCAGCCTCAGCTCGTCTTCACGCAGCGAGTCGGAACGCGCCGAACCAGCCTGGCACGTCAAAATCACCGAGCGGCTCAAGTTGAGGCTACGCACATCTGCGGACGACATGTTCACCCAGAAGAACCGAGGCACGGAGGCTCGAGGGAAGAAGAAGAACATCCGCCGGAGACACACCATGGGCGGGCAGAGGGACTTCGCAGAGCTGGCGGTCATCAACGACTGGAGGGAGCAGGGGGGGGTGGACCAGACCGCCGATCTGTCCGCTCTGGACCGCCTCAAGCCCAGATGTTCCTCTCAGGACTTCTCCATCCAGAACTGGATCACAAGAGAGCGATGTAGAGGATCGGATTCAAGTGTCGAGGTCGCGCCTAAAGCCCTCCCGGAGGACCAAGAAGCCCAGGAAGTAGCTTCTGAAAGACCTCCTCCTCCATCTGAGTCTCCGAGCGTACAGCCGCCAGCGGGGGAGCAAGTGAACGGTAGCGGGCTGCAAAGTAAAAACAAAGCCAGCCTCGGGGCGGACCCTCACCCACACAAACTGTCCGGGGCACAGGTTGTACGCTCACGGTTCTACCAGTATCTGTGAAACGGTGGTGTGTAAAACGGAATGAATGTGTAAATGTACGAATGTGGGTATTTTAGCTAAGGTTACTGCACAATATTTTTTCTACAAAGTATACTTTATGTATCTACTGTACATACTGTGTATATGCTTATGTGATTGTTACTGGAATAATGCTGAAGAGATGTTTATGTGTGAAACTCCATACTGGAACAGACGTGGACAAAACTTCCTCCTGCAAGATCGGACCCTACCAATGTGACTCTGTTAAGAAGGGGTGAAGAAATGGACTTATGAAAAGCAACAGGGTCAACTTGACTACAACTGAATGCAGGAGGAAGCTTTTTTTATGGAATCATGGTTCAGTTCTTCCTATTATAAGCGGTATGAAGAATGTATTATTCTCTTTGGACTAACACTAGTTTTTTTGTGACAATATTGTCATTTTCAAACCAATATGTATGTGTTTGTTGCCTGTACTTGAAGTATGTGGATGTAACTGAGGGCTGCTTTCTGAGCTGGGTGCTGTGGGAAGTTTCTTTTTTCACAGCACAGTCACAACAGCCAGATATTAGCTTGATGGACTGGAGAATTATTATAGTTTTATCAAATAAAAACTGACAAACAGAAATGAAATGCTGATACTATAGTATGTAATGCTTGGTACAGTAGTTTTCTTTTCAAAACTTTGTCCAGTTATAGTAAGTTTTTACACGTTTTTTTTATCTCAACAAGAAAAAGTGCCTCTTTTTTTCATTTTTTAAGAGCGTTTTTACCCACAGTTGAAAAGACAACCTTTTTAGGAAAAACAATAACCACAGGCATTCCAGAGATGTTTTTTTGTTGTGAGGTCTTTCCTGTTATTAGTTAAACTCACATCAAGCGGAGCTTTGAGGTGTATGTCAGTGTCTGTGTTTCATTATAGTTTTACTCCAACCCCCCCCCTCCCCCTTGTATGCAGTCAAATGTATGGGCGCTTAAAACCTGGGAGAATAAACAACAAGTTATCTTTAAAACTGCATGAAACAATGTTTTCTGATCAGTAAACATCTTTCCTGTTTCCAGCAAAACATGGGTGTGCAATGCCCTTCTCAACAAACACTGGAAATAAATAATCTTTATTAGATGTTTGTGTCTGTTTGTCTTCATTTCTTCATACCCTAGAAACCTTTATGCATAAATGAGTAGAATTTGCCCCAAAACAATGTATATAGTACACTCATACTATCTTTACTAAGTGGGTCACATTGGTTATGTGCAAAGATGTACATAACAAATACATATAATGATATCATATATAGGTACATAATACATTACATTATACATTATCATGAATACATTGTAGTTGTTATTACAGTATATTATATTATTATAATCTATATAAAATATATTAATATTATATTTCTAATATATTTTAACAATGACAGAATATTATACTGTAATAAAAGCTACAATATATTTATTTAAAGGTAATGTATCTATCTCTAAATGTGTTGTAGTTTTTATAACAGTATAATACTGTCATTACTTGAAAAGGCACTAGATTTGTAGTACCTATACATTATTAAATAAATATTAAAAATGATGTCCGTCAAAATGCATTATCAGACTATTTTTGAGGTGACAGAACACAATAGAAGAATTGCAGTGATTTACATAAGGAGTCACATATTTTGACACTTTGATTGTTAATTGGTAAACTGTATAAATATGTTCTAATGCATCTTACATGTACAATTATAAAATGTCTCTGTAAAAGAGATGTTTAAAAGTATACGTATAGTACGTCAGTTAAAATCCACTGTTTAGTTACTGCATGACATGTCTAAAGGGAAAGGGAGGGTAGTATGCTTCTGTTCAAATAGGTAAGGCTGCAAAATAAATAGCATTCAATGTCCAGTACGTAAAACACTGATGAAACAATATAAGCAATAGCTGTGTATTCATTCACACTCACACACTGTGAGGTGCTGAGTGCACAAGTGTCTACACAACATGTGTAGTTGAGTTATGGAAGAGGGCGTGGACAAGTACTCAGATCTTGTAGTAAAGTAAAAGTAGAAGTACCAGGGTAGGAATACTCTGTTACAAGTAAAAGCAATCAAAATCTTACTCAAGTAAAAGTGTACAAGTATTGGCATCAAAATATACTTAGTAAAATGTCGTAATTATGCAAATTAGCCTATTTCAGAATAGTTTATTATATGTTTTGATTATAATGATTGATGCATTTAAGTGTTGGTAGAGCTGGTAAAGGTGCAGCTTGTTTTAATTTATTTGTATACTGCAGGCAGGGTAGCTTCTGAATTTACTCCAGGTGTAACTGAAGTCTGATTTAAGTTTTGTTTGTATACAATACATTATTGATCCAAATCTGCAAAGTAACTAAAGATATTTAATAAATGTAGTGGACTAAAAGTACACTATTCACCTCTGAATTGTAGTGGACTAAAATGTCAAAGTAGAACACATTTGAAATACTCAAGTAGAGTACAAGTCTCTCAAAAGTGTACTTAAGTTCAGTCCTTGAGTAAATGTACTTAGTTACTTTACACCACTGACCCACTCCAATGAAAAATAACTATGCTCAGTGCATGATGCATCCCCTAGTATCTACAACAAACGGATCACATGGTATGAAAAGGCCAACACTTACGTGTATAGGGCAGGGCATCCTAATGACAAATAAGTACATGTTAGAGTCTATAGATAATTTGGCCATAGTACTTGAATCCTTTCAGAAGTTAAACTCTTTTGTGATATTGGGCCTGACTGTCACTCACCCTTTTTGCACTACAACCCACACGTTGTTATCTATGGATGTTTTGTACTCTCAGTGCTGTCCCGGCCGGACACACCCCTGAGTCATGGGACAGATATGTTTTCCACATCGGCTCCCCTATGAACATGAAGCCCCGCCCACCACGAACACACCTGCAGCTTCAGGCATCTGCTTTGTTCTTCATTCGCACAGTGAATTATGACTTTTTCATGTTTTTTTTCTAATGAAATGTAACAAATCACAGCTAATAATATACACTTATTTAAAAAGTACGATGACACAACAAACGTTAAAGGGAGTTAATGTAATTCATTCTTTACAACCTTGCCTGTATGGATATGTTCTTTGCCTCCATCATGAATTTGGAATTTTACCAAAGACAGTAAGAGCAGAATCCATAACGTAAAACACTGATGAAACAATATAACAAATTAATTGATTCAAGTTATACAATTTGAGTAGAGAATTGTATCAATTGTTCCAACTATCTGGTAGTAGTAGACACTGTGGTTGACAGCGATGTAAGCCATCATTAATATTAATAAAAATTGTAAATGTATTACAGAGATTAAACAGAACAAGCTAGCACACAGATACAAAAAAATAGGGGAACTATAACGTTGCTATAAACAAATACAATCTTACCAAACTAACTTTATGAGAAAAAGAATGATAACATTCAAAAATATTTAAGATGATACTCGAATATAAAGAGTGTGCTCATGATAAACAGAAACAGACAAATCAAATATTTAAACCTCTGCATTTTCAATATGCGGAATGTGCGCATGATGACAATTAGCTAACAATCTGCCTTGTGTGGTGCAGTGATGTAACCTGAACACTCCCAGTCTGTGTTAGAGAGCGCTCCACACAGTTCATATCACCATAGCAGCCTCCACCATATCCACCTGACACCTTTATCCTTTATACACCTGGGTAAGTACATTTTATGTCATTTCTGAATTATGCTTTAAGGGAACATTTTGAGTTTTTAATTGACACTGATTATTTTCTGTAGCATAAACCTTTTTTTGCCAATTGGTTTGGTCCTCTGTCGTCCTAAATGTATATTTTACAAATAAGTTCAGCTTTTTCTATCAACTAGCAATTATTATTTTTTTATTATCAAACTATTACATGTCATTTGATTATTATTTTTACACAGTAGTATCACCTTCTGAAGGAAATAGCTTATTATGAAACCTTGCCGGAAGCTTAGCTGTTTCGTGAAACCAGAAGAACAGGTGAAGCAACCTTATGTAAAAAGACAAAAGGAAAAAGGCATTCTCAGCAGCAGTACTGAGAAAGATAAAGAGTTATCTTGTTTCACAAAACCATAACCTTTTACCTATATGGGGAACAATAGAGAAGAACGTCAACACCTTCGGCAGACAGACTATACAGTAATAACTGTTTGTTTAAAGCTTATGCATTACTATAGCATTAATCAGACTCATGATGGACTGTTTTTTTGAAAAAGCAGATGAAGCAGAAAGACATTTTGTCTTTTGTTCATCCTGTTCATCCTTTTGTTAAATCCTGTGCATACATTATCAACAATGCAACCCGGCAACTAAAAGTTTTAGCTTAGTTAAATAGAATTTGATGTACTACTTTGAATTAAAAATTATACTCAAGAATTTCCATGTTATGCCACTGTTTACGTGCCAGAATAATATATGGTCCATTTTTCAATTCAAATTCAAAGGTATTATTGTCATATGTATAAGCTACAGACTGTAGAAATGGCTATGAAAATCTTCTGACCCGAGCTCCTCCAACAATGCAACATATATAATAAAATAGCAAAATACAAATAAAAAATTGTGCAAGAAGTCGATATACATGTAAATATAATATACAAGAAAATAATATGAAATTAAATAATGTACATTAAGACAAAATCAAATATGGTTTATTGCGGTGATAACTATTTAGATAGATTATAAGATGATATGTCCATTTAATACATAAGACATTCTGCAAAATAAAAATATAAAAAAGCTTCAAGGTATAAAAAAACAAAAAAAACAACAAATATAATTAACCATCAAATCGAATTTGACCAGATTGCGTGCACTCAATCTAGTATAAAGTTGGTTAAAAATGTGTGTATGTACTGTGTTGGCTGTGAGTTGTGGCATTTAGCGGCTCATACTTACATATACTTACTTTTAGGAACAATGTCAGCCGTCTACCTCCTCCTCCTGCTCCTCCCTCTGGTGTCAGCTCAGACCTATCACTGGGGTCCCTGTCCTGACCCCAAAGTGCAGCCTAACTTCAATCTTCAACAAGTAAACAACCATTCAAACATTCAATCAAATACTATTCACTGAACTACGCAGAACTAATGCAACCTCTCTGCTAACAGTATCTGGGGAAGTGGTATGAGATCGAGAAGCTGCCTGCTTCCTTCGAGAGAGGAAAGTGCATCGAGGCAAACTACGCTGTGAGGAAAGATGGTACCATTCGGGTGCTGAACAGCGGATTCTAGTGAGTATCCAAGGATATTTATTATGTTGTTATGACCTGACCAATCACTTAATTTCTGTTCAGTGTTACAGACTCTTGAAAACAAACCCACTTATCTTTCTTTTCAATCTGACTTGATTGACTAGATTGCATCATTCTGGGAAATGTGCTTACTCATTGTTTCTCCAACTTCAAAAAAAGAGTCTTGTTACCGCTTTCATGTGTCTTTTCATTTGTTAGGTTAATATGAATCTTGACCCCAGACTGAGGCTACTAGTTAGCTTAGCCTTGCATAAAGACTGGAAACAGGGAAATAGCTCTGTCCAGAGGTTACAAAATCCATCTTCCACCACCACTACAAATCATATCGTCATCTGAAAGTTTATTATAAGCTTAAAAAATACATGTATTGCACATATTTACTTCTTCTGAACAACCACGACTGTTTTAAACTAAATAATATTGGGGATTTCTTTTTACATTTTAGATGTAGGATGTAGGATAAATGTAGGATGGTTGATAAGCTGTAGGCTACTGTGTTATTATGCTTAGGTTACGTGAATTTGATCAGAATTCAAAAGGTGTGTGTCTGAGGAACCATGAGCTAACATTTATTTTTTTGATTGCTGATACCCACATTGCTAATTATTCTGACTTCAGCTATGTTTACTATTCACTAAAAAATCATAACCGACAAATATTACATACATTCAGTGAACTCTTTACATCCAATATTTGGGCCCTTACTATGATTGGATCATCATTATAACACACCAGTGGTTATAATGACTTTATATAACTAATTATTAGTTATGGAGATGACTAAAGGCCTATGGTGTCACACCTTAGGGAGGAGTCTATGCTTATTATGAAAAAGAAAAAAGACAGTACTTTGGACACAACCCTCTGTATGCTGGGAGATGATAGACATTTTAATCCTTTTTTAGTTAGATTACTTTCCCTAATCTTGGTTTTCCTTCAAACATGTACTCTGCTTTTGTATTTTACATATTTGTTTGAGAGAATTCAAAGTGTATCAAAGTGTGTCTCTCTCTCTCTCTCTCTCTCTC
>NW_011366116.1:34058-34546 GCF_000735185.1 Notothenia coriiceps | reverse complement strand
TTTTGAGATTATAATGTTGTACGATAATTATCATTACAAATATTATGCGGTTCCTTTAAACAAAAAGACAGAAATGTAGTTTATTTGAGCTCATCGTGGTTGAAGAGCCAACACAAAGCTTTTGGGTGATAATATACAAGTATTCATACAGTGTGCTGTTGTTCAGTATGCGGATGATACTGTCGTTTTTTAAAGTGATTTGGTCCTTAATCCCAATATATAGCAATGTAAAAGTTAAAACAACCTCAGGTAGCCTACACATGTATAAAAGTTGCATAAAGAAACTGATCTGCAAATTCCACTTAAAGATGAAACATATTAACCCCTAACAACCGTGAAACAAACTTAAGATTCTATTTAACTGTGTATTCCATGGGAATATTTAATTGTGTAATGAACATTAACATGATCAAGATCTATTTAGTCATACAACTAGGATGTTTCTTTCTCTTACTATATATTTTAAGGTTTATAAAAAACGTTAACCT
>NW_011366116.1:28835-34015 GCF_000735185.1 Notothenia coriiceps | reverse complement strand
CTCTCCCAGTTGCTCCCTACGGCAGCTACTGGGTTGTGACCACGGACTACACCAGCGTGACCGTTGTGTACTCTTGCACGGACATTTTGCGATTGTTCCACTTCGACTACGCCTGGATCCTTGGGCGCTCTCGCTTCCTGCCAGCGGAGACTGTGAGGTATGCTAAAGAGCTGCTGATCCAAGAAGGAGTCGACCTGTCCAAGATGAAGGCCACAGATCAGACGGGCTGCAAGGATAACTAGGGATTTGTATCCCCTCATTGCACTGTAACCAGCAACCTTTATCATTATTTTAATTGCTGCCTTAAAATACTTGTGCATTTAAAAAAACAATATTGATCTTAATGCAATGTGCACTAATACTTGATTATCTCGTATGAAGCTCATTTTGTAGTTCAAGCTATTGTATTGTACCTTTTATTGTGATTATTACAGCAAACATATCTCCCTATGGTTGGTTTTGATTATAACATGTATATCCACCATGACACAATCTCGCTCATTTTGCTGTTTACAGATGTGAAAATACTTGTAAAACATGCTATTGCAATAAAACAAGCATATCCTTGCTGATCGCAAAAAACACACACTTAAGATTTTTGGATATTAAAACTGTTCATTAGGTCGTTTTTTGTCAATCTTTTTAAACATGAATTAATGTGGTGAGCATTGGAAGGACTATATCTGAGCAAATGTGAGAAGATAGGTGGAATTAAAAAAAGTTCTGTCCAAATTGAGATATCCTCAAGTTATGGTTACTGAGGGAAATAAAGAAAAAGTGTTTGAATTCAAGCCTTCAAGCCTTGAAGCCAATCAAGTGATACATGCACTAATTCATTATATAGCATCATTATTATTATTATTAATATTATTATTATTATTATTATTAAGAGGGCAATATGTGTTCATACAGTAAAACAAATCACGTGAAAATATCTCTATATTGACAAAAAGTAGTTCTCAAAGGCTAAGAGCTATTCTTAAGTTTAGCATTTTGGTAACATGCTTTTTTGGAGCTAGAATTGACCATATCTGTAGAAGAAGGTAAAGGGGCTAGGCTCAAATTGGCAAGGTACCAGCTAATGCTATTGATATCTATGTTAGCAACGTGCATCTGTAATTCAATAACAAAGTTCACTGTGATATTGATTGGGATGCTAATTTATATAGCAAAAAAAAATAAAAAGGAACATACCCCTTTATGTCTGGCGCCCTTGATCCAACCACAGCAATCTTTAAACTTTGCATTTATTTTCTTCACAACTCCTTCTTATTGGCCCACCCCCACACCATTTGCGAATGTAGTGTTGCCACTTGTGTGACCCATTGACATCACCAAGTTTTCTCATAGACTTCTTGACAATCTTACAATGTTTGCAACCATTAAAGTCACTTCCTGCTGTGCATTAGAAAGAATGCAGGTTTAGGGCACTGTAGCATCGGCTTTACTTTTCAGATCCAATAGACTTGCCCCTCGGGTAAATTCAGAGTAATCTGGGAAAGGCATGGCTGTGTGCGTTTGCATGCGTGTGTCAATCAACCAATTAAAGTTTATTTATATAAACCAATATTAAAGATTTTACATTTGTCTCAGTGGAAGAGAAACTTCCAAACCTCGGGGAGTGTGTGTTTGTGTCTGTGTGCGTGTGCGTGTGCGTGTGCGTGTGCGTGTGCGTGTGCGTGCGCGCGCGTGCGTGTGCGTGTGCGTGCGTGTGTGTGTGTGTGTGTGTGGTGGAGGTCCACTGGCTCTTCCTCCTCTGAGCTCCACAGACCACAGTCCACCAGCGAATGAACAGCATCTCTCTGCACGGCTTCACAGATCCTTTTGCAGGTAAAAGTCTTACTATCTTTTACTCTCATAAGACTATAGCATCTAGAAGAAAATATATGTTATAGTACTAAATCATTATGTATACCGATGAATGACAAGTGGATTAAAGTGCCTCATTTTAAAATGTTGTATTTAGAAAGGAAAGATGAAGCTCTTGGTATGGCTCGGTGCTCTCCTCTGCCTCTTTGCCTGTCATCTCAGTGGTGAGTTTCATCTGTAAGATTATAAAATAAAATGTAATTTATTAATCCCAATTTGGGAAAAAAATATGTGTTGCAGCAACATAAAACAAAATAAGGCATTGCACATAAAAAAATATATACACGGTCTGACAAATACAAAAAAAAACGATTGAAGGGCCAATTCTCTGTTTACACAATATAAGCGGGATATTATTTGTATAAAGTGTGCAAGGAATATTCATTTAAATATAAATACAAAATGTACAGTGTGAATGTTATAAGCCTATTAATTCGGGTTTACTAAAAAGCAACATTTGATGTGTTGATACCGAAGTTTAGTTTGTCTCTGCAGCAAAAGTATTTCCCCGTAAGATAATACAATTAAGAGAATACAATTATTATTATTTTATGTTTAAAAAATGCTGTATATGAATCTTGTTTGATTACAGATGTGACTGCATCTATAGAAGAGCATTGGGTTTTAGTCACTGCAAATGTACAAAGAGGACTCTGTCCGAGGAGGAATTCTTTATGCCTTCTTTATGTGTATGTGTGTGTTGTGTGTGCTCGTGTGTTTTTGCGTGTGCGTGCGAAATAGTCAGCAATAATATTTGAGGAGGGAGCAGGTATCCAGCAGTCTTCTGGGAGGAAGCACAGTTTTTCGGTTTTCCACACTTGAATCCCTTCTTTGTGCTTTGGAATGTTTGGGAATGTAAATTTTGTTCTCTCTCACTCTTCCCCCTCACAGAGGCCAGAGTCATCCCAGAAGGAGGTAATGTATTTAAATAACACATCTCCTTTTAGCAACCTCAAACATTGCAACAAACACGTGCCTCAGATATTAAAAATAGTTTTCCATCAATTGCACTTTCAAAAATTCCCCATAGAGATACTTTGGTCACCAAAATGCAATGATGTGAAAACACTTTGGGAGGTGTTGATATGTCTTGAGTAGAACAACTTGCTCCTCATCTCTCTACTATACGTTTTTTTGTATTATAATTTTTTTTTATGCATGCTTCTTAACATTAAGCTGTCTTTGACTCTTTTTCTGCTGTAACAACAAACGGCTAAAGGTATTCTGATTATTATTTATTAAGTTGCACCCTTTCTCTGCGTAAAGGCAGTCTGGGAATTTTACAATGTACCAAGTGAAAAAATAAAAATAAGTGGTGTACCCCTCATATTACACATAGGGAACTGTGGTATATAAAATACAAGAGTGGTGTTATTCTTTAAGTTGTCTCATGTCCTCCCCTGGCCTGCTGTGTGTCTTTAGTTCCATATGAAGAACCTCCAGCTGTCCCCTACTGGCCCTACTCCACCTCTGACTTCTGGAACTACATTGAATACTTCAGATCCATCGGCGCCTACAACCAAATCAACGAGATGGCCCGGGCCTTCTTTGCCCACCAGCACCTCGGAGACACCCTGGGATATGAGACCACCGAGGGACATGAACACTGAGAGGGAGCTAATGGCGCCAGGATTTAGAGGAAGGGGGCAGAAAGGGGACTCTTGAGATGTTAAAAAAGAGTATCAGACGTCAGAGAGAGGGAAAATGAGTTACTAAATTAATGTAGGGTATACATAACATGTGATATGCTAAATGAAGTGAATACTTGCAGTTTTTCTTTTCCCAAGTATCACTGCTGTTAGTTTAGACAATAATCAAAATGTAGAGTTATAGATCTTTTATAGCAGAGTATGTAATCCTTATAATGAATCAAAAATGAATAAAATGTCCAAATATGTCTATTAAATGGTTTATAAAATGATTTATGTTGTCGTCTTTTTCCAGTATCCTTCTATCCTATTATTTATTTATCATTACAGTTCTTATCCTTCCACAATTCTTTAAAAAAAAAATTCTCTTCATTTTTTAAAGATTTGGTAACTACTTTCATGCAGGCACGTGCACACATACATCAAAGTGGGCTTGAGACCCTGCTCCTTTTCTTCCTGCAGAGAAAGTGCCCTTTCCCCCCCCTTTTTTTACGTTAACTAGGTCTAATTAAAATGCGCTAATTTGCATGCAGTTACCAAGGCATTGCAGGTGAAACGGATAAAACAAAAAACACATCACCTCACAACTTCCCCAGATAGTTACTTACGTCAAGTCAGTATTTTCCCCTGAAATGTTATGAATGAATATATATCTATGCTGTTTGCGCACGGTTACCCTTTCCAAAAATATATGGATTGAATACAAAAATGTAAAGGGGACCTATCATGCAAAATGCACTTTTGTACGTCTTTTATACATGAATATGTGCCCCAAGAGTCAGGGAACTCACCAAGTGTCACGAAGCACAACCCTCTCTCTTTTCCTCCATACCCAAATCTCTAAAGACTGGGCTGCAACGGAGCTGATACAGACGTTAATTTTTCTGACGTCAGAAAAGGGGTGCTCCGCCTATATGGACAACTCTCCACCTATCAGGGGAATGGGGGGTTGGGCCACGGCCACTGCAGCTCCAAAGCGCTGGAGACGCTGTAGTACATATGCCAGGCCTGTAAGTGGCGCTGTTGTCTGCCATAAAAGCAGCGAAGAATGGTTGCCATGGTTGCCCTTCTGTTTATTCTCCGCTGTGGCTGTTTTTCTTTTTCTCCCTCCCAGCGTTTGCTCCTGCTGCTGTAATTCAATGCAATCCCTCCCTCGCTGTAATTCTCTCCGGTAGTCCACCAGCAGATGACAAACACCCACCTCTCCGCCTCTTCCAAGGGACGAGGGGACCTTGCGGCAGAGTTTCAGTTCGATTTTTTTTCGCCGGTCAACATGTCCGTTAAAATTTAAATCTTCCGGACAAAATTAGAAAAGTGCCGGTCAAAGGTCTTCTTTGTTATTTATTGAGTTTTAAAACAAATGAATAATGACTCTATATAATCATATATAAGAATAAAACACGGAGGACGGAGATCTATTTTCGTCCCCCTCTTCTCCCCCGCTGCAGCCTAGCTCACAGAAACAGCCCCCTGCAAAAACAGGGCTGGAAAGAGCAAATAGAGCGAAATGAGGCATGGCTAAAATGCAGGATCTGTTTGGTATTTTGAAAAAAAAACTATATTTATATACTTTATATAAGTATGGGCCTACAATATATTGTTCAAATATAGCATGATATGTCCCCTTTACGTCAAATGGATATATATTCCTTTTTACTGAAG
>NW_011366116.1:25881-28678 GCF_000735185.1 Notothenia coriiceps | reverse complement strand
AACCTGCCCCCGAGTCTGTCCCTCAGCCAGTCACGATCTTCGGAGGTGGGCTCTCTTGTCAGCGGGTTAAATTAGTTATTGGTTTCAACAGTCACATTAAAACAGTTACTAAATCAGCTTACTATCACCTAAAGAACATATCTAGGATTAAAAGACTAATGTCACAGCAGGATTTGGAAAAACGTGTCCATGCTTTTATCTTCAGTAGACTGGACTACTGCAATGGTGTCTTCACAGGTCTCACTAAAAAATCTATTAGAAAGCTGCAGCTGATTCAGAACACCGCTGCTCGAGTCCTCACTAACACTAAGAAAGTGGATCACATCACTCCTGTTCTGAAGTCTTTACACTGGCTTCCTGTGTGTCAAAGAATAGATTTCAAAATACTGCTGCTGTTTATAAAGCACTGAATGGTTTAGGCCCAAAATGCATTTCTGACCTCCTGCTAAATTATGAACCATCCAGATCTCTCAGGTCTTCAGGGACTGGTCAGCTTTCTGTCCCCAGAGTCAGAACTAAACATGGTAAAGCAGTGTTAGTTATTATGCTCCAAATATCTGGAACAAACTCCCAGAAACTGCAGGTCCGCTAACTCACTACTTTTAAATCCAGGCTGAAGACTTTTCTTTTTGTCGCTGCTTTTAATTTAACTATTCACATCTTAAACTGCACTGTAACTTTTATCCATGTATTTTTTCTTTTAATGTTTATTTTATTATCTTTTCTTTTTAATGACTGATTTTAAATCCCATTTTCTTAATGTCTTTCATTTTTTGTAAAGCACTTTTAATTGCCTTGTGTTGAAAGGTGCTATATAAATAAACTTGCCTTGCCTTGCCTTGCCTTGATATGAAGAGTTAATAATTAAGAAAAAACACATGTTAATGTTGCAAAATAAATATTGACTTTATTGTTTGGAAGGAAACGGCTTCTGTCAGGCTACACGTTACAGTCTGTTTTTAACTGAAAGCAGAGCGCGGACTGTTTACAACAAGCCAGCAGAGAAGGCCGAGCACAATTGAGTGTTGCACACATTTGTTTTGTTTACGTGCTCCAAGAAGCTAGCCTAGCTAGCCACAAATTCGAAGCTGCAACATCTTTTAAACATAAGTTCTGCTGATACTGATACACCATGAAACCCGCAGTGGACGAGATGTTTCCTGAAGGAGCCGGACCCTACGTAGACCTGGACGAGGTGGGTCAACTGGTTCGGAACAAAATATTGAAACATAATTGTCCAAAAACAATGGCTAATGCTAACTAGCCTAGTAATGTTAGAGTTGTAAAGTTGTGTTAGTCTTCCTTAAGAAAATGCTTATTACAACCGTCAATTTGCATCATTTCAGGATATAATTATAACACAATAAACATTTTACATTTATTCCATGTAGGCCTATATAACGTCAGCGCTTTTTATAGCACAAACCGGCTAAGGTAGCATACTTTTCTTATCAGTCTGTATGCATTGTGCCAAAAATATGTAACCCTCAAAATGCAGACATTACAATTCTATTGCTACTTTTTATTTTTCCAATGATGCCTTATAACCCCGGTTAATATGAACACGTTTCTTTTATTAAAGTACTAGTGTGATAAGAGCTCATGTTTTAAATTATATGTCCAACCTGCACAACGCAGGCGTTGCCCTCTTTATAACACACAGGGGATTCCCCAGAGCCAGCATTTTTAAATATTACTTATTGCCAATTCCATTCCTGTTAACCCAATATTCTCTTGTAGACTGTATCCCTATTATATAGATTTAACCTAATGTGTTGTGTGTGTGTTTAGCTAGTTCCATGACACGGGTTGTACCGCTGTGTGTTCACAGGCAGGGGGCAGCAGCGGCCTGCTGATGGACCTGGCAGCCAATGAAAAAGCAGTGCATTCGGATTTCTTTAACGGTAAGCCACAGTTTATTCCCTTTCCCGCCTACATGATTACATTTGAACACACTGGGAAGAATATGTGTACCACTTAAAGAGCAACTTGCAGGTTAGAGACACCAGTGAATAAATGTGTAGGAAAATGATGAATACACTAGATTTTCAAAAAGATATACAGAAATATACACTACAGTGACATCTGGCGTCGTTTTAGTAAGACATTTTCACTTCCGCATAAAAAATATTTGATCAAGGACAGTGAAAATATTACTTCTTAAAAAAAAAAAAAGTCTTGTGGCTCACCTTGCCCCAGTGTAGGGGTAAGTTGATCCAGGTCAGGGGGTACATTGAACCACTGTTCAAACCTGGGCATACCTACAACAAATCTTAAAGGTAACTATAAACAATAAATAACAAACCAAATACAAGCTTAGTTTTTCAAATATTTTAAATATAAATTTTGATTGAATTGATTGAATTTTTTTAACATGTTGAAAGGAAAAGTAATCATACAAATGGTGATATAATTTCATACATCTTACCAATCAAACACAGGGTAATTTCAACTTTAAATGTAGCCTACAATGAGCTCTTATTATCAACTTGGCCTGCTTTCATTAATTGCTCCATTAAAAACTGGCTCAACTTACCCCAAGGCCCATGGTTCACTTTACCCTATAGCCACCATTTTAGAAAAAATAGCCTAGCATTACAATTCAGTCATCTTTAGCTTAATGATTGACATGTTGACATGACAGCCGATATAGCTGACATCTAGAAAATGTACTTTGACAAGCAAAAACGTTTTTTGTAAAAATGTTTACTTACCAGACCACAATGAGTATCTCTCTTTCACAGGCAATGAGAAATGGGTGGAGCTTGCATCATTTCTGGTCACGTGATTCATGGGC
>NW_011366116.1:0-25841 GCF_000735185.1 Notothenia coriiceps | reverse complement strand
CCATCTCTACCCCATAGCCACCATTTTAGAAAAAATAGCCTAGCATTACAATTCAGTCATCTTTAGCTTAATGATTCACATGGTTTAATACGCTGCCAACACATCAACATATACAATATGTGTTTAAACATGGATACTTTTTTTTTTTTACATGCCAACCGATATAGCTGACATCTAGAAAATGTACTTTGACAAGCAAAAAACGTTTTTTTGTAAAAATGTTTACTTACCAGACCACAATGAGTATCTCTCTTTCACAGGCAATGAGAAATCGGTGGAGCTTGCATAATTTCTGGTCACTTGATTACAACTATAAGTCGTTGCCTGGTTACAGGGGGTGGTTCAACTTACCCACTGGCTCAATTTACCCCCTTCTCCCCTATGGCTCTGTTTACACAAATTGAAATTATTTTAACATTCCTTATTTGCATTGGTTAATGTGATATCTGTTGCAACGTGTAAATGAGAAACCCAGTTCTCCTGAAATGATCAAGGGATTAACAGAAACCTAGTTAACGCATATAGAAAAACCTGATCATTTGACCCCTTTCTTTTAAAGCTACATTTAAACTGTACGTTAAAAGCCATGACTGAACAGTTTGTACACATCTGCAAAGTAAAAGAAAAAACTGTCTGTCTCTTTACCAGGGACTTGAACAAATAATTCAACGTGTTTTGAGGTACATAAACATTTTAAGGGGAGAAACCAAATCATTGGAAATTGTAAATGGATTGTAAGTGTAAGCGCATTATCAATGGTGTTGCTTTAGCCTTGTTTAATTAACCCTAAAACATCCTATTGTTCCCCTGTAAACACCATTTCACACACGTAAACACACTGAGGAAAAACAAAAACACTAAGCCAATCGGTTTTCCGTCTTGCAGAATCGGCTGCAGGCAAAACCAGTTTGGCTCAGCAGCACATGACCTAGAAAGGAAAGAGCTGATTGTTAAAAAGGAGGGAATGAAAGAAAAAAGAGAAGAAAAAAGAGTAAGAAGAAGAGGATGGTAAAGTTAGTTTTATAGCTGCTGTCAGACTGAAACTCAACGGGACACCTCGCCAGTCAGCTTCTTTAAAACACACACACACATACCCACACACACACTCCTTTATTTCACTTGGGTTGTTAACATTGCTAAAACTGCCATTCAGTTAATTCTCATGTATTGTAGATCTTAGCTTGTGGCTTAAACACTAACAGAGATTTGAATCCCATAAGGGCTTGTTATACTAATAGTGTAATGTAATAATGCCATGTTTAATTTGGAAATAAAGCAGCTGGCAGACATTCAGTGTCCAAAATAATGCGTCTTAATGGCTTGTAATTTCATGTAGTGCTTTTTCAGTGACTGCAGATTAAGCAGTAATGGGATTCTAAAGCCTTAGCCACTCATGTTCTAATACATGAACACTTTCGTTAATCAGAATCGAGATTTTACAAGAGGTTGGCAAGACACAGAAAATAGTTATGTCTGATTGTAGAAGAGGGGATCATTTCAAACCATTGTTGGATTTCCTCCCTAATTAAGCTCTGGTTGAAGTACAACTCTAAAAGTTGGTGGAAATCCCAATAGAAGGTTTTTGTGGTGTTAAAAAAATCTGAATCTTGTGAAATAGGGACACTTTTTTGGGATTATGTTGTGAAAAAAAGGTATTTAAAAGAAGACTGGTGCCTCGTTAAAGTTGAAAGTTGCACGGGGTTATGGGTAGCCAAGGGGCAAGCTGTTTGGCTCGGTGCCTGTCCCTTATTAGGCAAAAAAAGGAATGTCCTTTTCCTGGAAACTACAAAGACATGAAAGAAAGAGTTTATCAAAGCCGGTGCGCTGGATCGGTTTCAACCTTTTCGACATTCTGGCAACGGAAAAATGACTTTACAGACTAAATAAATGGCTTCCAACTACTTTTAGCTCACTCTCAAATATTTGAAGCGGACGGTGTAGTGGCAATTTCTTATGTTACCTTATATGGTAAAACCAAATGCTTCTAAAAGCATTGTCTACTGTACCATTTCTTGATATGTGCTGTTTTCTCTGCATACTCTAATGAGGGTTATTATTCTCAAGCGCTTCAAGGCCACAGAGCTGATTTGGCAGACTATGTTGAAACTACTCCTCTTCACACAAAGTTTGAACTTCCATATTCTGATAACCGTCATACTCAAACAGCTCAAGGACACAGGTGTCTCATAGCGATATGAGACATCTGTGTGAAAGCAGGTTTCTGAGGCGTTCCGCCTAGCTACCCAAAACTCTGTCTGCCCGCCCTATCTTGTATATAAGCTTTGCCATTCTGTGACTATTACGCACACTCCTGCAGACTATCCTATACTCTGTGAGACCTGTACCTTTGAAGCTTCAAATAAATAACCAACAAGACAACGCTGTTTGCTTTCACCAGTTTATTATTGATTACTCTCATTGTACATCTTTACTGTATTGACGAGTTTAAAATATCCACGACAACGGTACAGCCTCTTGAGGCATATTTTCGGTTTGTGATATTGGGCTATATAAATAAACTTGACTTTACTCAAAAGTTACAAGGATATGGGTCACAGTTCAGTTTGTGGCTCGAAGGAGAGTCTGTAAAAGGCCTCACAATTGATCGAAGGCCAAGTTGCAAATTCAAAAAGTTTGTTGTGTCTAAAACCCAAAAGTTCTTTGTTTAAAATCACAGAAGACAAAAATGTTAACCGATGGAGAAGCCGGAAACTGAATTTTTAATTAACATAATCCCTTAACTATAGTTGATAAGCTTGTTTCTATATGAGCTTTTAAATGCAGTGTTCAGTGTTTCCCCTAGGATGGAGTCATAGCAGCGGTGCTAAGGCACGTGAGCCCAGCGTAATGTGAGCGTGGAGCGCGTGGAATTTTTTAGTGTGTTCACGTGCGAAGTGCGCCCCGCCAATTTGTTTCTATGTGTCTGCCAGCACAAGAAAGGCTCTTGAGGCCTAGTACCAGGGCCGGTTCTAGACAATTTGCTGTCATAGGTGAGATTTAAAAAAAATTCTTCAATCTGGTGCACTTTGAGCACACAATTACTAGAGACTTGATCTAGGGGGTACAACTCTAAACACCCATATGAAAAAGACCGGTTTACATTTTAATAATCAAATAAGTATATGAACATAACCAATAACCTACCATAGCCAATAACAAATAAATGTAGGTTATTTTATTTTTGTTGTTCATTCGTATCTTATTTTACCTAGTTAACATTTATTTATTTATGCATATTTTTTTCCAACTGTAAACGATATTTTAGGATTACTGTCCTATAGTATACATTGGAATGATTTCAAACCTGTTTGTATTTATCCTAATAATCATAAAGGAGTGCCTTGGAAATATGTGTTTACATAAATTGTGACCAAACCGTTTGAACTTAGACTAAAGTTAACCATTTAAACACTCAAGAGTCCTTTACCTCACTGAGCTGTAGTTATCAGCCTCTCAGTCTGACTGGAGAGGACTCTCCGGCCTCCACATTATTGTAGAAACATCTTCTTCTTATATCCGTTAGAGCAGCTAGCACCAGATTCTAATAACAACAGTGCCAGTACCGGTGCACCCTCCCCGCTCACTCGCATTTTGGCTATGAGCTGCGGGCGCCAGATAAGCCAACATCCCCCATTTTCATCACTTAAAGTGCCCATCGTACCGGGCAAATGAAACGTGTAACTGGGGTGAAAAGGGTGTTACATTTACTTAATTATGAATGTTGTTAAATCAAGGCCGAAAATTAGGATGAGCGCCAACGGTCAAAATAGTTTTTTCCCTCCCAGAGCTACCAGCGCAGCGCCCCCCAGATCTGGCGCCCTAGTACATACAGTGGCAATGTCTCAAGACAAGAAAAAATACACCTTTATTGAACATACAGTAACACAAATACTACAAATCCACATAACAAACAATCAAACATGAAAAAGGGTCGCCACTTATTATTATTTTAATAAAAAAAAGTAAAAGCAGCGCCCCCTAGCAGCAGTGTGCATATTTCAGCAGCTGCGCAGCCACTATTTGTATATAGGGGAAACACTGGTGTTTCATGACGAGATGTAAAGAAACGCTCATTTGAAATTGGGTTACTATAATAGTAATCACATTACAGGCTCCTACAAGATCTTTTTTGTTTTATTTTTATACATTTTTTTTTCATGATGTTTGATCAGTAACCCTTTGATTTTAATAAAATAGCTATTTAATATTGGTGGATGAAGTTCCTGTGTTTGGCCACGTTTAATTAGTACAAGTGAAAGACACCCTGGATAAAAAGGTTTCCGCAAAACAGCAAACCAAACGTTTTAGCTTTTCTTCTCCTGATGACTAAAAACCCATCTGTTTGGATGCACCTTATAAATAAAAAAACAAAACAATTCTCACTTATTTGAAGCCAATGCAGTAAAACTTATAATGGTTTCGGTTCCCATTTCAAAGTGTGCGTATTTGCAGGATTCTATTTGAGTTTGTATCTTCATTCATTCAAAGTAAGTCGCTTTGGAAAAAAGCTAAAGAACTTTGGAATTTAAAATATAGAATAAAAACAATGACATAAACACAAGAGAATGTAGGAGTTGTTGGAAACAGCTGGTCTCATTCTAACCCTGTTCTTGTCTTTTTGTCTCTATTCTTTCTTGTGTTCTTTCTTTATTTCTGCAGACTTTGAGGACCTGTTCGATGACGATGACCTGCAGTGATGACCTGGTGTGTTTCTGTGAAAGTGTACATAAAGAAATCAACAAAATGGGCTTAGTCTGACCAAAAGATCTCTCTCATTTGTACAGAACCCTTTTCCCACATGTGACCCACCACCATACTGAAATAAAGACTTTGTTTTTACAAAAGAAAAGCTGTCTTGGTAAACCAGGTGTTTGTGAATTCTGAAGTTCGCTTACATTCCAGCTTCGGAGAAAATTATGAGTATGGTTTTGGCGTCGTCGTGTTTGAATCTGTTACCGGCTGGATTGTAGGTTTGTGGTCTGGGAGAAACACCTGTTAGCAAACCTAATTACATACGAGATACAGTGTTAACATGGCCACTAAATGTTCAGTTAGGGCACGATGGGACAGGAGAGGGGCTGCGAAAAATGTGGGAATGCTTGAAAAACAAATACAGAGCCAAAAAAAAAACATTCAGTTTTAAACATTACATTTATCATGAACAGGGAAAATGGTAAAGCTGTAATTTGACTTGACTTATATGTGCCTTCAACTGTTGTGAACTTTAAGAGTGCAATCTCACTTTTGACTTTCTCCGAGGTGTTGCAAGCCCAAATAAACCAGCTGCATGTGTAGGTTTAGAGGAAAATATAACATTTAAGTATAATGTGTGTGCGCACGCTTCTGCATAACAATTGTAATATATTGCAAAAAGTACCAAAGAGACTGTTTTGTGCAGGTGATGACAGTTTAAAGATGTTACAGTCCATGGCCAAAGGTATGATACACCCATTACAGTGGGACATATTTTTGAAAACATCTCACAATTTATGAGCCTGTTTGCTTCCATTCAGCCACAAGAGCATCTCATTCTAGTTTATCCGAAAAAGTGCTGGAACAAGATGGTGATGTCACAAATGTCCGTATGCAAACATTTTTTTCTCAATATTTTAATCAATAGCCCACATTCTGTTCTTGAGTTTTAAACTTTAAAAAGGTCATCTTCAAACTTTAAAATCGTATTATTTCTTATTCATTCATGAATAACAGGAATTGATACCAAGTGTTCAGGGGCTTTTAGGTTTTAAGCTCAAACCATTCAAAGCAGCCTCAATACAACAGTCCTCTGACTGCAATTTCACAATCTCATGTGCAAACGTAAAATAGAAAAATAAAAGAAGTCTAGCCCGTGTGTTGCAAGAGCAATTTCTCCCATGTAAGCCACTTTATCTGAGTTTAAATCACTTTTGGTGTGATTAGGGTTAAGGGGTTAGGAAAACTAAATAGACATTTCTATTTCTCCTTAAACTTAATAAAACCTCCTCAGAATCTGTCCTGGACGCAAACATCATAAAGCCACTGAGCGGTACAATGCAATTACAGGCTAATGCGGTCAGATGTGCTGATATTGCATCACACACCGCAGCCAAAAGCCTTTTTCAGAGTCACACTAAAATCAGCCTTTGTGTATGTGTGAGTCTTACAAGGCTGGCATGCCTGGACACAGTTAAAGTGAGGAGGAAACTGTAGATTATCAAATTCCTCATGTGTAGACCAGCTGCCCCTGCATGTGTGTGTGTGTGTGTGTGTGTGTGTGTGTGTGTGTGTGTGTGTTCTGGTTTAGACAGAAGCTGTGGTTTGGCCCTCATTGGAAGCCCTCTGAGAAGTGCTTATGTGGCACCTCAGCCACCCTTCATAATTACCTGATGTTGTCTTTCTTCTGTCCCTTTCTGACTTCTTTTCTTGCTTGGCAGAGATGTAACATTAACAAAAGAATTATCCAGTGTCTGATTTCAAACCTTAACTGTGACATATCATTAATAATCAAGCGTTTTATATTGAAAAACCCCTAAATGAGACAACTTCTACAGAATCTCTCCACGTCTCCACCTCGGCTTCGGACCCTCCCACCTTTTCTCTTTCCCTGTCTTTAATTACAGAGCCTCCAATTGGCTGAAACTTTCGGAAAGATCTAACCAATCACGCATCCTGTTGAGGTGGCCCATGACCCCTTCAGGTGGTGCTTGCTTGCGTTTTTCTGTGAAATTTGTAAGGAACGGGCTTGGTTTAAAACCTTGCCACATCCTTACATGAGGGCAGTCTGTCAGAAGGGCCACAGAGACAGGGTAGACCAGGAACCTCTATCATACCCTCACAAACACACTCGTTGTTTGGACTGAGAGACCCTGTCTGTCGGCTCGAGTCCACCTCTGGATCCGCGGACACAAGATATTTGAAACACAGGTAAGAGACAGGTACACTTCTTTTTACTTATAGGTACTTATTAGGGATCCAAGCTCAGGTTGAAGTCAAGTTTGTCTCCTGAACAACACCTGGTTAACCCCTAGTCCTTGTGGCAACTTGTTTGTTTAAAACCTACAAATCAAAGTTCAGTTCTGAACACTTCACCAGCTCTCCAGGTGAATACGTGCCTGGTCTGGGGTCTCAGGCATTGATTTGACAGGAGATTAAACAGCATTGATTGTTAAGGTTTCGTGGATCTATTGGAGCATCTATTTGGGCTGAGAAGATTTGCCATTAAAAATGCTTCTGGATTGGGAATAAGAGAAACAAGCTTGACTAAAGCATACAAATATTGTTCTACCACCCTAACCTTATCATCATGGCATTAATTAAAAGAACATGTAGAGAAATTTGTTGAAATGCAACGTTGCTGTCATTATGCAACTATGCTCAAATATTGTCCTTAGATAAAAGTCTGTCAAATCAAATGATATAATCAATCTGTTGTGAACAAAGATTTGAAGGCATGATAGAGATGAAGTGGGGTGATTGTGAACATTGATGTGTTTGGCAGGAGGAGGTTAAGCCATGGCTGGAAGGAGGAGAAGCAGTGTCCCTGCTGTGTTCATCGCTACACTGCTGGCTGTGATTCTGCTGCCTGGTGAGTACTCAGCGGGGGTCTCTCAGTCCAGCACCACACAACAGGGTCAGAGTGGAACATATCTGTCAGTTCTAATTACCTATGGCTTTATGGTTAACTAAAACGTTCTAATCCATGTCATCACCGGCAGTTGAAGACAAACTCAGATTCTTTACTCTGGTAAAAGTAGAAATAGTAAGCAGTAAATGTACTATATAACAAAGGAAAAGGGTTGAAAACGTTATGAGAGTAAGTAAGGCCCTTTGAGTTAAAGAGTTCAAGCTAATTTTATTTATTTGGTAGATGCAGAATCATTTTCAGTTGATAGATTTACTAGTTTAATTGTAAAAAAATTTTTAAAAATGTGTTAATGTTTTGTATCCTAATCTGAAGGGGGCTACAACTGTTAAATGAATGTGGTGGAGTAAACAGAGTCTTTTCTTAAAGTATTCAGTCCACTTTTTGAGTACATATTTAAATTATTCAAGATTAACAATGACTATATTAGAATGCATAAAAACAGAAAGACGTTGCTAACATTTCAAAGTACGGTATGCACCCCTATGGCTGGGTTTAAATATGACAAGCCTATGATGCACTGAGGAAAAATACCAGCTATTATCTCTTAGCATTTAAATAGACACAGCACTAATTGGTCCTAATGTTCTACTTTTTCTTAAAGACAACACAACCAAAATGTGATTAAATCCCCAAATAATAGGTATTTCATTGTAATGGCAATAAAAGATGAGCTTATGTGTTAAAAGCTCCATTTAGTGTAATATGCAACTACAAAGCATTGGTGATAAAGTATTGTGAGTGAGAAATGACCTACTAACGAGTGCAGTATTTCACATTATACTAAATGATCAAATGGTTAGTGATAATCAAGATTCTGAAGCAAATATTCATACAGCAGTATCTATCTCCTTTGGAGTCCAAGAAACAGTTACACAAGTACACATACAAATATTTTCTCAGTAAAGGAGTTTTGTGTTTGTTAAAAGTTGGAGCCAGTGTTTGAAGAAGTGTTTAGATCTTTTTCTAGGGAAGTTTTCATTTCCCTTCATTGAAAGTTCAAATTATCAGCATTATGTTGATAAATGTAAGCAAAACAATGACATTGATGGGTTGGATGGTTAACTCTGTAAAAATGCATCATATGTTATAAGCAGATGTTTATTTTATGTAAGACTTTTTCTTAAGGAAACAAAAGCTGTATAAGCATTCTCACGTACTGAACCCGAGTTCTGTGGTTCTTAATTACCTTTTGTGTCACTGGTTTAATGTCATGATCCACAAAATATTTTTGCTTAATATTCATGTTTTACCTCCTGTCTGTATATTAGTTTGCTGTGTGACCTTGTTTCCGTTAAAACTCTTAATAAACCAATTTGACTAAAATATTTAAATGATAGGTTTCAAGGATAAGTTTGAACCGCATACATAGGGGTTGCCCTCATCGCCACGCAACTGTGCTTAAAGTGTATTTGGTGGCTCTCTAACATAGCCCGTGGAGCTCATATATCATTTATAATGTTTTAACATGAAAACAGGTTGCTCCTGCACCACCTGTTTTAACTTTGCAATTCATCATTGGCATATACACAGGGCCGAGTATCAGCACCGCTTTGAAAAACGTTTTTTTTTTTTAAACTGCAGTGTGATTGTTAAAAACAGAGTAGGAGGAGATGTTTCTTTCAACGTTCCTGGTCCTGTAAAAAGATTAGTACCTGTCAGCATCTCCTCCTCCTCTGCCCTCTTAAAGCTCGGCCGTTTCCAGATGTGCCAGCCACTTTTTTACAGGCTCGTAAAAAAATACAGCGGATACACTGAGACCGCATCATTTAGCCCACCCTCCTCCACATCCCTCCATCACCTACGGGTTACCTTAACGTCTTTTCTATTTTTAATGCCGTTATTCTTAGTAGATCCATACCTCTATTCGTTGCCCTTTGTGTGTGAGCTTACGCGCTACAGTGCATCTTTCGGATTACTACCATTAAAGCTTATCAAAACCTTTCTTTAAACAGGAGATTCATGTTTCTCTGCCTCCAACATGCCTCAAAATTATCCCCTCTGGAGCTTTCTTTTGAAACCTGTCATCTGTTCCTCTTTCTCCTTCCTTCTGTAAGGAATTAACACCTTTGCCCCGTGGAGATGAAAGAAACCTGGCGCAGAGCTGAATTAACGTTTCCTTCAGCTGCATGTGGTCGTACACATATATGTGCACACACTGGTCTTTAAAAGCACAGCGTGAGGTTTGATGTTACAGGCTCACCTATAAAATCTACAAAGACCTTCAGTCGCAGCGCTTCAGGCACAGCCAATTGCCCCTGCCCTATTTAATGAATAATATCTGCCTGTTGAGTGTTGTGAGTGTTTGAAGTTCAATGTCATAAATCAAATATTGTGTATTGCAGAACGGTCAGCTTAACCTTGACTTCAGCATTTTTTTGATTTGACATGTGTTTTTGCTTTTCTCTGTTTTGTAGCATTCTTGTCTGCTGGACCAATTGGGAAAAAGACTAAACGAGATGGTAAACAACGTTTTTTTTTTTTCTTAGCACACTTGGCGACTCTAAGATCTTGAAAGTAAACTTTTTTCCATTAAAGTACTTTCTGATTTAAGAGCAACATCCACATTTTTCACTGCCCCTCACTTCGACTCAGTGGGAATATCTGTTGTGATATAGTACAGTAATGATGTCTTCAGTTGATGTCTATATAATAACTTTGGGGCCTGGAAAATCTTTCAACAAACTTTGAAATTCACTTGAAAGTCCTTGATTGATGTCATTAGAGCCTTCCCTTTCTTTCTGCCTTCAGCTGGAGAAAGTATCCAGGAGGTGTCGGCTGCTGCAGAGTTACACAGGAAGCTGATCCGCAACCGCAGGAACATCAGCTGGTACAAAGAGAACTCTGACTACTGGGGCTGGTACAAGTACTTCACCGAAAATGGCAACCAGGAGGCTGTAAGTACAAACACATCCCAAACAAATTGATGTAAACTAGGGAGTCCACCCTAGTTTGAAACAAAAACTCAATCCAGTAAAAGATGTCTGTCTAAGGCGGATATAGTTTCCCCATTCAGAGATGTTACAATGCATTTTGATAATTAATGCATCTTTTTATATTTGAGCCAGATAACTAAAGATTGATAGGTGGAAGCATTCCTTCTGCATAATCCATGTCCACTCTTCATCTTTATTAAAATTCAAGTTTGAAGCAGCTGCTGTGATTGTTGCCCCATGTAAGCCTTTAATGGATTTTTAATACTGAACATAATTTAGGCTATCATCTCAACGTTTTTGCTGTTTTGTATGTTTACAAACCACACATGCATCACCTGAATTATCTCCAACCCCCCTCAGGTTCAGGAGATGGACCGCATCTACCTGGCCTACCTCCAGAACAAGAACCGCGCTGAGGCACGTCGCTCCCACAAGGCGTACTTGCGCCACCTTGGAGACGTCTACAAGTCCTGCTCCGATTCTGATGACCCTAACTGCGTGACTTCCTACACCAGTAGACCCAAACCTAAGCCAGAGGCCCCCAAACCTGCCCCTGTGAAAACCTGTGACCCCACCAAGGATGCTTACTGCCTGTATGCTGCTTTGGTCCAGGGCAAAAGCCCCTACCTGCCCCTGGTGCTCCCAGCTAACCCAGCAGCAGCCCCTGCCCCAGTGAAGGCCCCCGCCCCAATGTATGTCCGCTCTGCTGCTGCAGCAAAGGACCCTCAGTCAGGGTATTACTACTACGCTCCATCCGCCGTGCCTTTCCTTACCAAGGTATGTTTTTCTAGACATTTTAACTATTTTAATATATTAGTAAGTAATTAGTAGATTCTGTAATTGACCTGTGTTAAACCTGTACCAAAAAGGTCCTACCTTAAAGGTCTCCTATCATGCAAAATTCACTTTTTTCTGTATTATACTGTATACGTAAATATGTGTCAGGGAACTCACAAAGTGTCAGAAAACAAAACCCTCTCTCTTTTCCTCCGTACCCAAATATCTAAAAACGGCGGTACAACGGAGCTGATCCAGATTTGCTGCAGATATGAAGTAATATCGGATTTTTTTTTTTAAAGCTTTAGACCTGTAGATGGTGCTGTTCTCACAGAATCAGCCCATGAAAAGACAGTGTAAGATTGAGCGAAATGAGGAATGGCTAAAATGCATGATCTGTTTGGTATTTTGAAAAATAAAAAGTATAAATATCTATATAATGTAATATCTTATATAGGTATGGTCCTACACAATATTATTCAAATATAGCATGATAGGTCCACTTTAAATAAAGGTTGTGCCCACTCCTTTATATGTTTAGACAGTCAGGATATAGATACTCCAAATAGCCAAACAAACGATAGTGCTCTGAAATGAAGATTCTGGGTAATGAGTGTTTATACTTTTGGTACTTGATACATATTTTGAGATCAATATTCTACTAAGAACACATTTCTACATTGTGTATTTGCCACTTTAACTGAGTTATCAGTTATCAGTTATCACATTATCTGAGTAATTGTTTATAGTCAGTGAGTTATTGATAGGTGAGGCTGCAGCATGAAATTGTATTATTGTTGATATCATCCTGCCCCTCCTCCACTCTTGTACAACATGTAATGTGCTGGAGACTAAACCCACTTTCGTCCTGAATTTTACTGTTGTCTTGTTCAATTTGTGTAGCCCTCTGAATTACCGTAAACTTGCTTGGACACAATTCCACTGCTTTTGAAGACATATGTGTACATTATTGATGTATCCTTTCTGACTAACGGTTCTGGTTATTGTCTGTGATCCTAGGCTTCCTCCTTTCTGACTTATATCTTCTTTTCTCTAAAGGACAATGTGTCTCAATCAAATTACCTTTCGGATATTATCTGAAAATGCACGAGTGCAGTTTATCTTCAAAATGTAAAAAAGTGCCCACAGACAGACAAAAAGTACTGCTTGGTCTTTTTTTTCAGATTAGATTGATACAACTTTAATTCCACTGGACTTCTTCAGTTGCTGACACTGACAGAGAAAACTATTAGATATGTTAAAACATGATTGACCTAAGGTTACTCACTGTTTTATTCTAGTGTCCCAAGTATTACGTCTGTCCAAGTAAATGTGCCAACCTTTTGTGACCTTAAACGATCAAATTAATCCATTAACTTGTTAGCCATTTGTAATTCTAAAACACATTAACAACACTAACCAGGCTTGTCAGATGGAAAACTGTGTGATACTGTACTATTCAAAGTTTCTGCAAGATGCTTTTCCTATATCATTTTTCATTTGTGTATAAAGTATTTCACAGCACCTAGTTCTGCTTAATGTTATAATGACACAGTAAGTGCCAATCCAAACCAATAAGTGTGGATGGGGTGTGGGTTATCAAGCCATCCAACAACGAGTCTGCATCAGTCCTGTGTTGGGGTCCAATTGTCCAAAAATCCGCTCCTGCGGCCGCAAGGTATTGTGTGACAGCATGTTCTCTTTTCCTTTCGTAAAGGTTAGTCCAGTGTTTCCTAAACTAAAGGAGATTTAAAGGAAGTTTTGAAGTTCCTTTCCTATCATAGAGAATTGGAAGAGCTATCATCATGGCTGCCACTGAGGTACTTCCGGGTCATTTCACTCCATTAGAAACCTTCCTAAGCTTAACTGACAATTCCCGTGTCTAGTCTAGAAAACGCTAAACGTATGAATTTGATCATAACGTTTTGTATATGCATTCGGTGGACTTCGAATCAGGGGGTAGCAAGTTCGAGTCCCACTGCAGTCAGCATGTCGTTGTCTTCCCTGGGCAAGACACTTCACCCCAAATTGCTCCTGTGGGGATTGCCCACAGTACTGAATAGTCGCTTTGGATAAAAGCGTGTAACAAATGACATGTAATGTAATTTAGATGTAATGTATACAGTGACTGCAGCATAAACCAAGTAGCTTATTGTGACGGCCCTGGGGCCTGTGAGTGTGCAGGTGTGTTGCAGGTCCTGGGTTGGGGTGGAGCTGAAAAGGCCAATCAGCGTGATCGGGGACACCTGGCCGGAGCCGAGGTGCTATTTAAGCCCAGCTGCCACACATCAGATTAATTATTTTTTAGTCTTAAGACATGTTGATTTGAAACGGTTGTTATGTAAAGTTACGGAGTTTCCTGTTTCTGCCGGAGAGTTGGGAGTTGGTCCCAAAGCTTGCTGCTGTATTTACACTCTCCACCTGAAAGAAGGGAGCCTCGTTCAGCTGTGAGTGTGACTATAGAGTTTCACTCTAACGGAGTGGGTATGGGGCAGTTTGGAATTGGGCCAACATTTCAGAGACCTTGAATCTAAAGTCCCAAACAGCAGATAGACAAGAGGTTAACCTGGGCCAAAGAAAAAATTAGATACCAATCTTCCCAAGAAGAAGCAGCAATCTGTGATTTAGGTCGACCGAAAATTCCATTAAAATAGACCAAATGTATGAAAGGTTGGACCATCAGTGGTGGTCTGGCCATCTGGCATACGTGACCTTTTCCCAGTGGAGAGACGTGCCTTTTGGGCCAACACAACTGTCTTTGTTTGTTGATTATCTGATTGTCAGAGAGATAAGATAGCTCTTATTTCACACCTGACTGGCCTAAACACATCTTTTAACCTCGCCCACTTTTGATCTCATTAAACAGCACATCTCATCTGTAACAATTCCAAAATAGATAAGACAAAACCCAAGGGAGACAGCACAGAGTAATAGCTTGTAGAAAACAGACAGGCCCTCCAGGCAGAATGACCTTTTGCATCTGAGGCTAAAGCATTTAAGCGACTTGCAGCTCAGAAAAAAAACATAGTCACTTGTTATCTTGCTTGATGAAAACAGGCAAGTGTGAGATACTATGGTTAAGGGCATTGGCTTCGACAGGTCATTTTGCTGAAAGGTAAGCTAAGAATGGACAAAAAGCTTGGTATGGGTTAATTTTCAATATCTTAATGACATATGCCATCCTAATTAAAAGGTTGATATAGAGATGTAGGTGGTGAGGAAATAACTAGTATAAAGGAAAACGTTGCATGACAAAATAAAAGCACCATCTTTAACAGCTGTATTTGGAAACTCCTGCCCAACAAAAGAAAAGAAAAAAGAAGACAGCATGACACCAACTCCATCCATTTTGTGTGATAGACAAAAAAGATTGTCACTCTAAATACATCAGATACCAGTCTACCTCCAGCTGCTGACAAAGTCATACCCCCTGCACAGCTAGGAACACACACACGCGCACACACACACACACACACACACACACACACACACACACACACACACACACACACACACACACACACAGGCACGCACGCACACACACGGCAAGTCAGGACCCCCTCTTGTGGCTGCAGATGTAAAAAAGATTACAAAATCTGTGTTTGTAATACCACCCTAATAATCCTAATTTACCTCACTTCCTTGCTCACTAAATGTATTTTTTGAATACTAGGTTGTATTTTATATTTAATAGGATTAAACCAGAAACATTTTCATGATTATCAACATTCTGATCATCTAACTCTAATTCCACCCATTATAGATTCTATTGTTCGTTGATATCTGGCAGGAAGCTGGCATTCTTTAGTTTTCTCTGCTGTTTAAGAGACAAGGTTTTAGGTAATGTTGGTAGCAGACGTATGCCTTAAAGTTCTCACCAGCCACACTAACCCATTGCTGTACTGACAGTGTTGTTTTCTCTTTATTGGATTTCTTGTTTAGCCTACTAAGTGCAACGAGATGGATGGCAACTTAACTTATTAACTGATTACAACGATACAAATCAAAATATCACTGTACAAAAAAGGCAGACAAAATTGATCACAGGCTAAATTGTAATTTGTTGTCTTCATTCCAGGACTGGAAATTGTGTAAGAGTTATTGGCAAGATATCTAATTGACAAAATGGAATGTTGCAACACCATCTCTCATTTGTTTGACATTTCAAGGGGGTTAAATGGGTTACGGTTACTACACAATGCTAATAAAAGTCACATGTTGTACTTTATATACTGTACCCTGATTATTGTTGAAGAGAAACAAAAGTATACAATACTTATATACTGCAGAGGATAAGAAATATAACTTTTTTCTGTATACTTATGAAGAACATTGTTGAGTTTTCATTTTCAAACTTTTCATAATTGAATTCCTGCCTAACCCAACACCTTCCTGTTACTTGGAGGGTTAATGCTGGGAAGAATGACACTCACCATGAATGAGTACAGTACAGTACAGTACAATAACCTCAAATTGTTTCTACTGCATTTACAATCAGTCTGGAGAGGACAGAGGAACACTGAGTCAGCAGATTCATTCAGGCTATTAAAATCCTCAGGATTACAGTAAAGAAGAATCCACAATATTCATAGGAGGGGATTTCAGGGATACTTTAACCTCTGGAAAACCTCCACTCCACATACCCTGATTTCTTGACAGCCTTCTAAAAACCCAGGGGGAAAGGTTTGAAATGTTGTTTATAAATATGGAATAAAAAAGAATCTTTGCCACTTTTCGAATAAATGCAAATAGAAACAACATCATTATTCAGAAACTGTCTGATCCATGTCTGTGGTCTGCCTCTGTGTCATGCTGGCCCAATAGCAACAGGTGGGACATTTATTAAAAGCGCTAATGAGTAATTTCAGCTACAGCATTAGTCATATGTAGATATCTACAGTGTAGTTATGACAATGAAATGCCTAGGTCACAGGCTCCTCCAACAGTGCAACACAATAAAACAGATAATAGTGCAAGTAAATAAAATAAAATACAATGTAATGAAGAATCGTCTATACTGTATACAAGTAATTTGAATATTGATATACGTATATTAGTTGCAAACAGATGAATGTTATGGATGTTCCATGGATGGTAACCAAGAAAAGGAGAAAGGAGTGAACGTATAAATGTGCGTTCATGTTTTCCAAATCCAGCGAAAAAAGCCCTTGTGTTTGATTTGGTTCCTGAAGAGGGATGACCCCCACTCGAGACTGTGCCTCAACACATCCTGTGTAGACACTGATAGAGAAGCACAACTGATGCTGCTCGGCTAAAACACTTTTGCTATGCAGGTAACTGATATTACACAGTGGTGCAACTGTCGTCTGTTTGGATTGATCTTGGGATCTGAGTCAGTTCTGTTCTGTTCCCTAAGTGGACTTATCAAAATACGACCTAACCCTCTATCCAGCACTACTTCACACATTTTCCAAAAGAATAAAGGGAACGTCTCACAGAACACACTCCTTTTGTTTGGTTTTTCTTGCTCAATGAGAAAACTGTTTGAACAAAGGCAACTGAGAGAATGAGACAGAAAAAGAGCTGGGATGGTGTCGTCTTATCATTGTAAAGCAGGGTTGCCTAGAGACAAAACCCATGAACTAATTTCATACTACATTTAAATGAAAATTACTATTAATTTCTCAAAGGTATGTTGAATACAATTATAAAATCCTCTTGCAGAAATTATTATGTAAATGTAATTTGGTTCCTGTTCTATGTACACGCATGGTTTACCTCATTGTTTGGACTTGAAAAAACAAACCAAGAAAAAGTTTAAAGTACACGTACACACGCACGCACGCACGCACGCACGCACACACACACACACACTAGTCCCTATTCAAAAGTCCCCACTCCTTTTGTTTCGTCCTCGTCATTGAAGAACTTGGTGATTAGATGTTGTGTGTTGTTTGAGGGCCACGGATCTCTGAGCTGAGCATCGCGTGCGGTCGCCTGGCGACAGGTTGTCATGGCAACCTTGGCGTGATAGATGTCCCCGCATCCTGATGTCGTCTTGGCGATGCTCTGGTGTTTGTCTTGCTATCCTTCGCCTGAAGCACTCATTCATCATCCGTCTGCTCAGAGGGGGCACATCCCTTGCTATCAGCGGGTCTGATTAAGTATTATTCACTTACTCACTGCCAGACTCAGCTTGGGTTGTTGGCTTCTAACTCTTTCAAGTCCTATTTTGTATTAACTGTTTTCCAAACTTGCTTCCGTCTAGCAGTGAACTGGAGTAGAATTAGCTCTGCCGTCATCTCTATTTGTCCCAGATTCAACAATTAATTTAAGCTAAGTAATGGAATGCTGTAAAAAGGGCCAAGAAGATTTGCGTGACAAAGTCCATTCTATTCATATATGTTTGAATATGTTTGAATGTTTCTCTGAATTATGTTGGTGTGCACTTTCAAACTTTTCATCTTTCGCCATGAAGATTTGCCATCTGGAGCCACAATGCCTCCAACAGCTGTTTAATACAGCAACAGATTGCTCCCCCGGCCCTCTCTCCTGAGGCCCTTCACATTGACTGTTATTTAAACATTGAGATAAGAGGGGAAATTAGAGCATCAGTGTTCATATGTGCAGCATTCTGAAATTAATCAAACCCTTTTTATGAAATAGCCTATTGCCCTATATTTGGTTTTATCTCCATTTGATATGGTGATCCATAATTAAAACTGACAATATATTTAAACTTTGGTCCAGGGGATTCTCTGAAATACTTTTTGGGGTTTTGGCACAGAGTTTAACTGAGTTTTACCAACTGCAAACTATTCTTTGACCAATCAGTGAACTGGAAAGTTTGTAGCTGTTACACTTGAATACAAGTCTACTCTGCTGATTTTTTTTATATAGCTTTCTTCCTTTTATCAACTTAACCACAAGACAATACAGAATAGTTATTTTAGGCGCCTGTAACAATAGAACATCCCGAAATACTTTGGGAGCTTATGTTGTGTAAAGTCTATACTTTCAATTGGTCATTGTTAACTTACACCTACAGTATAGGAATGATTTACACACTGTGTTGCTTTACACATTTGTTTTAAAGGTTGTCTGATGTCAGGTTCATTACAACATGCATCTCCCGTTCTCCATGCTCTCTTAAACGTCTCTGTTTGCAGTCAGCCATTCTTGTTTATGCTGGCGTTGCTGAAAAAAAGCAGTGATGTAAACAATAAAGTCAAGATTTGGCTCCAACAGGGCTCTGGTAATTGGAAAAGCAAACTAGCTCAAAGTTGGTTCAACATTGTGATTTCTTGAAGAGAGACCACAAGCTGTACGGGTCAACAATAACACCTCAAACACCCTCATACTGAGTACGGGGGCCCCTCAAGGATGTGTGGTCAGCCCCCTTCTCTTCACTCTGCTGACCCACGACTGCAAACCCATCTTCAGCACCAACCACATCGTGAAGTTTGCAGACGACACTACTGTGGATCAGCAACAACGATGAGACTAACTACAGGAAGTAAGTGAACCAGCTGGCCCTGTGGTGCCAAAATAACAACCTCTTCCTCAACCTGGAGAAAACAAAGGAGATAGTTGTTGACTTCAGGAGAATCCACCGTCGACCCCCTCTCCCCCTGACCATCAACGGTGCTGCTGTGACGCAGGTGACCAGCACCAAATTCCTTGGGGTGACCATCACTGATGACCTCACCTGGAAAATCAACACCACCGCACTAGCGAGGAAAGCCCAGCAGCGCCTGTACTTCATCCGGAAGCTCAAGCGAGCCGGAGCATCACCCCCCATCGTGCTGTACTTTTATCGAGGCGCCACCGAGAGCTTCCTCAGCTGCGTGTATTCACGCGCGACGGGTGGTGTCGGGTCGGGAAGGCTGGCAACACCGCCGACCGGCAGAGAGCCGTGCGCTGCATACTGAAGCTCTGGTCCCAGGAGGGATCCATCGGTGCCTCGTCTCCCGTCACGACAGGAACAAGAGTATACAATCACCCGCCGTCGCCCGCGAAAGCCTCGACATGTGGGGTGACTCACCACCGCCCTGCCAACCGCCTCTTCAGGCCGTCGTCTTCGAGGAGAAGGTTCCTCAGTGCAGAGCGGTCGGGGGCACCGTCATGGCTGGGAGTTCAGGCTTCGTCTCGCACTCAGGGGCGGTCAGGAGGGCGGACTCGTGCGCCCGTCCTCGCTAGCGCTCCCGTCTCGCGCCCCCTCTGACAGCTGTGCCCCTCGCCCCTCTGGCTCGGCGCTCGCGCTGGGAGCGCGCCACCGGCCTCGCGACTTTCTCCGGCGCGCCGGGAGAAAGGGTGCGCGACTGGCTGAACCCGCCGTCGCCCGTGTGTAGGCGTCAAGTGTAGGTGGGAGAACCAGAGAGTGGTGTATGTGTCGAGAAACCTAGGCCCCGTGGGTTGTCTGCGTTCCTCTCTCTCTGCTCTCTCTCACACCACACGACCCACTACACCACACAGCACACAGCACACAACACACAGGCGCACGAGCACACGAGCACACATTAGATTGGCAATGAGTGATTGTGCACGTGGAGAGCAGGCATATTGTCAGGAGAAGAGGAGGAGATGGACAGTGTCGTCGTTATTTTGGAAAAATGTGTGTTTCTTTGAGCCGTATGTTACCTCATGAACGTAAATAAATACTCGCTTACATTGAGGGCAGGCAGTGTATTTGGATGGGAAGAGATAGGGGTGTTGGTGTGAATGTAGGTTAGGCGAGCGCGGCACGTGAATGTTCGCTGCGTCATGAGCTCAGGAACTCCCTCCGCATGGAGCTCAGCGGCCGTGGGCCGGGGAGATCGGATTGGCTCACAGGAGGGCTGACCCGTAGCGCTGCCGGTTGATGAGGCAAATGGCCGTGGAGAAGTTGAAGAGAGATGGCTTCAGCTGTTAATACGTTTGGCAAAAGGCTGATACATTTTTATTATTGAGAATTATTATGTCGGGTAGTGGTCAGGATGCGGCGAGTTGGTCAGGTTTGTGTTTTGTAGTCTGTTAGGTGGCTCCGTGGTAGTGTATGTCGTTGTCCTGGTTTCCCTGTGGTTTTCCTGCTGTCGTAGTTCCCCTGTGTGTCCTAGTTGTCTGTTGTGTTCGTGGCCCTGGTTTCTCCTCCCCTGCCCGGCTGTTGTGCTTGTGGTTCCCCGCCCTGTATTTAGTCGGGCTCTGTCCTGGTGGCAGTTTGTTCTCTGGTTGTTGGTGACTGAGTTCACCGGTGAGTGTTCTGTTTTTTATGCCTTGAAATGAGAGAGGGTGGTGAGTCAGAGTTAGCTGCTTGGGGCGCCTGCTTTTGGTCACGTCAGACGCGGAGAGCAAGTAGGGGGTGAAGTGGGGGCCCAAACGTGTGTTGATTTTTTATTGGGTTTTATGTATTTGTTGTAGTTATTGGAGTTAATGAGTATGAGGTATAGTGTGTAAAGTGAGGTTGAGTGTATATTTGTAGTGTTTCAGTTTGGAGATTGAGGACTTAAGTGTCAGGTAATCAGACTGGTTAAAAAAGTACTATGTCAAATGAACGTAGTTTATTGTTTTGGAAGTTCAAGAAATGAGGCAGAATGATTATGGAAGTGAGTCGTATTTAATAAGTCGGATAGTCAAGGATTGAACCAAGAAGGGGGGCGTGATTATGAATTGGCTAATCGAGCTAGCCGCTAGCGATGGTCCCAGGAGCAGCGGCGTGTTGAGAGACTTTGAAGATTCTTGATTCAGTCGGCCGTAGGGAATATTATGAAGGTTTTTCTAGGCATTTTGAATCCCGTCATTATTGCAACAGACAGTAAATGATCATAGCAATGGGTAAGAATAAACATGTTGTTAGAGCNNNNCACACACACCCGCACACGCACACGCATACGCACACGCATACACACACACACACACACACACACACACACACACACACACACACACACACACACACACACACACACACACACACACACACACACACACACACACACTCTCAAACCAACCTTCCTCATCCAGCACCAGTCACTTTTCTGCCATCTCCGCTGAACACTTTAACATATTATTAACATTTTAAACTGTATACCCCGATTATCTAGGCCCTTTTTTTTATGTATATATGTCACACTGTAGGACCTCGAGACATGATATTTCGACATTTCTGGATGTACAACATGTAGAATTAACTCATGTGCTAAGCCCCAATATTTGGACAACTTTTGGACCGGTTGCTTGAAACATGAATAAATGAACAGTATGAATGTAGCGTGACGGTACTGGTTGTTTGTCAGTCAGTGGAAATGCATGAATTACTTGGGAAAAGGCAAACAGCTCCCCGTCAAGTGCTCTACACAAACACAAGCTTATAATGAGCTCCAGAGAAGCACTGGAGGTAGGAATTGATAGATGCAAAGAAGGAGGGTTGAAGGATTCAGTAGACTTTACAGTGTCTACCTTTCCATTGGGTGAAGACTGGAGGGTCTAAACATGTTGTGGGTGGAGGAGTGTCGGGGGTGTTTGTGTATATACCTGAATACTTGTATACCTGAATACTAAGGGAGCCTCAGCTATTTTCACGTTATCCACTCACATCACTTAATATATCGTATAACGTGCTCTGTACAATACCCAGCATCAAAGGTGGCCATGGGGGGATGTATAGGCTGATTTGATGTAAACCAATGTGAAGAAAAGAAACAGAATTGGTGTGAATGTGAGATGGACGTAACATAACTGCCTTTAGTAAGCACAGGTCTCTGAAGTGTGTGTGTGTGTGTGTGTGTGTGTGTGTGTGTGTGTGTGTGTGTGTGTGTGTGTGTGTGTGTGTGTGTGTGTGTGTGACTCTGGTCACTGAGTGAAACACAGAAGTCTTTTTTTGTCGTGTGTATTTTACATAACAATTCATGTTTAATATTCAAACTAGGCAGTGTGTTTGCAATAACATAACACATGTACATTTTTTTAATTGTAAATTGTATTGAATGTATAAAAAAGCATCAAAATAGATGTTTATGTTTAAAAAAAAACGTAACGTGGGGCATCTCCCTACAGTCTAGGTCCAATGTGTATGTTGTTTCCTGTCTAATATATTGCTATGCTGGTATGAAACATATTGGCACTGCACCAAAAAGGAGAAATTTCACTTCTTAGTCTGCATCTCTGGTGTGACGCTTTATACATTTTCAAACAATATTCCAAGCAAAAAGAGGGAAGGAAGAATCTTCTACAATCTACTGTAAGCTACGTAAGAAGAGGCACAATTAGTCTGACAATTTTACCCGCAGGATACATCACACTCCAGCTGAGTTTGGCTTGCCTTAACTTGTTCATTGTCTGCTCGTTTGACAAGATGTTCACAGCTGGGTAGCTGTCTAACCACATGCTCACTTAATTGTTGATTTCTGGCTCCCTGGCTGGGGTGGAGTAATCATTTTGGACACTAACAGTGGTGGTGTAATGATGTTACAGTGATTCTGCAGCTCTAAAACCTTTATTATGATCTGCAGATCTGGTCCATTTCATTCAGTTGTGAAGCTGACTTTAATTTATTCAATCTATCCATCTATCTTTACTCAGGCTGTAGACCTACTTGCTTAATTCTTTACTCTGCTTGTTTGAATTCTTTGCCACTGAAAACGTGCATTGGTCTCATGTCAAGCATAATGACATCTGGAGGATCTTCAACGCAGTATAGTGGGTGCGCCTACGGAGAGAAATGGCCACAAATTCAAGTTAAACATGCATTACGCTAATATTAGTTGATTTTAATTAGCTTCCCTTTCCCTGTGACCATAAAAACACTTAAGCCCAAAGCGCATATGACAGCTCCCGAACGAAGTCTGAGGGGTTTGAGGGCACTTTTTATTTATTTATTTTTTCCACTAAAAGACTAATGCTTTTGTTTTTTAGCCAACTCACATTTGGCTGGAAAATCAGTGCTCTTCTTGTGTTTTCAATCCGCCCGTACAAAAGGCCCACCGAAAAGGAGGAAACATGAGAAGAAACATTTAATCCGTAGCTAGGCCACACACCCTTTACATGTGTTTGTAGGCTTGTAGAAAGCATATTAGTTCATTCTCACAGTTAAGTTTCAGTTGGTGTTCGTCTTTGACCATCAATAAGTGATTTGTTGACTATTTAAATAGACGTTTTCTGTTAGTAATTTGTAAAGTTCAGTTATAGGCTTACCAACTGTTCATTTAGTTTAGAAGTACGTTTATTTTGAGTGGTAGTCTAGTCTTTATCTGTGTAAGAGTAGCTGCACTTTCAATTGTAGAGAATTGTTATATTTTATTTTTGTTAATGCTGATGCTTGTTTCTTTCCTTTGGAACCCACATATTTCAACAATAATACTGTAATGCCTATCCATATCCAGTTAATTAATAAACCTCTAAAGGAAAACCCTGCCTCCTGTGTCCTGACAGACCTAATTGTTTTCGTTCCTTATCAGCAAGAGCTTCATTTCCATTTATTGTCCTACACGACGGATAGTGAAAATAATATAGCAACCAGCAGAGAGGAAACTAGTCTCCCTGTCTCACTATCTGTACACCCAAAATGCACCGTGCAGTGCCCAAGATACATGGAGGATAATTTTACTGAATATGAAGGTGAACATAGTGTAGAGCAGATGCACAGGCATAAAGAGGAGAGGGAACGGCTGAGTCCTGCCAGAAGCACATCCTCCATGCTTCCAATGCAGAATATGCCTGAAGAAATCGTTCAACAAGCTTTAGAGTCGGCTGGGCAGACAGCTGAGACAGCCAGAAGGCAAACAGAGCTTATGGAGTTCGTACATGCAGCATGATTCACCTCGGCCCTCAACTTAATCCGATATCATCACGACATCAGACAATAGTTAACCAATTTTACCCAGAGAAAGTAGGTGAGTCGCATCTTTACCCAGCTCGTGCCCCTCGCCTTTCCAGAATTCAAGCTGCACTTAACTCAATGACTAGATGATTACATTTCTATCCATATCCGGTTAATGAATAAACCTTAAAAAGAGAACCTTCCCTCCCTTGTCCTGACTTGTAGGCACCCTATATATTTGTCTATGGTATTTCCTCTCAATCCAAATATAACTGAATCACGACATGGAGATTTGTTTCCTGTTGATTCAAATCTCTTTCCAGTTGTGGTGTTTATCTTCAGTATAATAACACTGGTAACATTGAAAACCGTTTGTGCCATTTTCAAATGATCCTGCTCTGAACCAATCATATCCTTTGATTCTATCCGTTTTCCTTTTGAAGTCTTCCATGTTTCTGGCATTGGAGGCTCTGTAGTCTCTGATTAGTCTCTGATTAGTCTCTGATTAGTCTCTTCGACCTGCTAATGGCTTCCAAAGCACCTATCTGGAGTTCTTCTACTCATACAAATCACCGTACTGTGCGTGATAGCCGATGCTGAAGTTTTTAGCACAAAACACGCATTAAGTTCAGGATCTTTGATTTGGAAATGTCTTTACAGTTGTCCATGGTACGACGTCATTGACAACTACCATTAATTGGGTCAACTTTACTTTAGTGTGATTGATCACAATATTTTTTTAACCCGCACATCACTTACTCTGCTATCGTACAATCCTCTTCAGTTGTCCACATATCTTCGCAAGTCCATAAAATGGAATTAATTTTTTCCCATTTCATTTCAAATGACCTGATCGTGGCCTACGGTCCACCTAAAAATGACAGAATCAGTCAGTTGTTGGTTTAAAGCCATGTTCTGGCTTTAAAATGGGTAATTTACATGGATTAGACATTTCCAATTTCCAATATAATAACTTCACAAACTCCAAAATTATACTCTGAACAGCTGGCCAGATGTTAACAATGCCTCTCTGTACGTTTGCACCTCACAGCTCATTATTTATTCATGGGAATCAGTTGTAATCAGTGTTGGGTGTAACGCGTTACAAAAGTAACGGTGTTACAGTAATGTATTACTTTTTGCTATAACGAAGTAATGTAACGCATTACTAATGACATTTGGGTAATATACTAGGGGAGAAAGGGGTAAGTTGAGCCAGTGGGTAAGTTGAACCACCCCCTGTAACCAGGCAACGCCTTATAGTTGAAATCAAGTGACCAGAAATGATGCAAGCTCCACCCATTTCTCATTGCCTGTGAAAGAGAGATACTCATTGTGGTCTGGTAAGTAAACATTTTTACAAAAAAACGTTTTTTGCTTGTCAAAGTAAATGTTCCAAATGTCAGCTATATCGGCTGTCATGTCAAAAAAAAAAGTTTCCAAGTTTAAACACATATATTGTATATGTTGATGTGTTGGCAGCGTATTAAACCATGTGAATCATTAAGCTAAAGCGGACTCTGAATTTTAATGGCTATTTTTTCTAAAATGGTGGCTATGGGGTAAAGTGAACCATGGGCCTTGGGGTAAGTTGAGCCAGTTTTTCAATGGAGAAATTAATGAAAGTAGGCCAAGTTGATAAAAAGAGCTCATAGTAGGCTACATTTAAAGTTGAAGGTGCTAATTAATTGATTGGTAAGATGAAAGAAATTGTATCACCATTTTTATGATTACTTTTCCTTTTAACATGTTA
>NW_011366115.1:0-3563 GCF_000735185.1 Notothenia coriiceps | reverse complement strand
TCTTACATGTTGAACACAAATACCTGTACTTTCTACTTCTTACATGTTGAACCCAAATACCTGTACTTTCTACTTCTTACATGTTGAACTCAAATACCTGTACTTTCTACTTCTCACATTTTCCAAACAGGCTGGTTCCTTTAGTCTGAATGTGTGTTTGGTGGCGTGATCATTATTATTTAGAGTCATTGCGTGCCTATTGATTTGAACACGATCCGTGTATCCATCATTTCCTGGTCTTCTCTAAAGAAGAGGGACCAATGAAAACGTTGTCATGTTGCCGTTGTTCAGCATGGAAACATTCATTAGCTAACAATGACATTATTGTTCTATTAATATAAAGGGAGGTCAGGTACTCTTTAAAACAGCTGCTAGTTATGGGTACTTTTTACTGAAGTACATTTCAAAGCCCTCTTTACTTTTACTTGAGTAAAGAAGTTTAGTCAGTACTTCTACTTTCACCAGAGTATTTTTAAACACGAGTATCTGTACTTCTACTTGAGTAAAGGATGTGTGTACTTGTGCCCTCTCTGGTGTGCAGGTAAGAGCCCGTGGCAGCAGTTCACAGCTGTGATCCACACGGTGACCCCTCTTCAGGCCCAGATCTCCCCCGTGGTGAAGCTCATCATCGCTGTCGCCAAGTCCAAGTTCTGTGCACAGGTAGGAGAGTGTGTCTACATCCTGCTGGGATCTGATGCCGCTTCAGGCTTACTTAACATTATTTCATATGAGCTGTCAAAGCTTGCACCATATCAAGAGATGGTACTATTGTATGAGAGAATTGCATCACTTGTAACTGCCTCATGTTTTAGTTAGCACATTCTCCCCCCTGCTTCCTCTTCTCCTATACGGCTCCTTATTCAAAGTCAACTTTATGGTCAATCTTTCAGTTTGTGTGTACAGACAGAGAGATCGAAATACCGTTTCCCACAATCCTGAATACAAAAAAATACAAATATATGTAGAAATATCTATACAAATATGTATATGCCTATATATACACAATCAACAGACACATGTATACATATGCACATAAATATACAAATATAATAAATAAATAAATATAAATAAATATAGAAGCACAACAATCAATATATACAAAATAACAGTCACTTCACTTCAACATCTACCTAGTAAAATGTCATGGGTGGATATTTAAACACAACAGGATGCCACTGAAGAAAACACTGCTATTTCAAGAATAACATTTGAAAATGAAAAACCCATTTTCCTGAGAGCAGTCTGTCGTCAGTGACTGTACTCTAAGGCCTTTGGATGACCTGATGATTCAACATAAAGCTCATTATTTGGTGATGGATAATGAAATGGAACTCAAAACGAGGATGATAAAGTGTGCAGAAACCAGTCATGGGAAAAGGAACACAATTTGTAAAAGAAAATCAAGAAAATGTCAACATGCATGCATAATCTTATCCCATCATAACAGAGGGAACTTTACTGCTTTATTCTCATATTTATGTGGAATTAACTGACTTTTCTTGAAATATCATGTGTTGTTCTTACTCTGCCATACTGCTAACATTGTGTTTTCTAATACCCATACTAACTTGACCTCTGTGCATTTTAATATACACATATATGACTGGTACCCAAGATGCTAACTGTTATAATTACTGGAAAGTAGTGGGACAGCTTATACAAATATGTGGTTTATTGAATTATGTACCTTAAAGGTGGGGTAGGTCATTTTGGAGAAACCAGCTCGAGTGCGCTGGAATTTCAAAATACACAGCTGGAAAAAATCTGCCACTTCCTCACAGAGCCCCTCCTCCAACACACATGAACGCGCACATGACCAATGAGGGCACGAGATAAGTGTGTGCACAGATGGAAGGCTGACAGGCAGGTAGGCCATCCAGTTATTTTAGCCGGGCCGGCTCAGATGATTGGTCGTGCTTTTTACAGCGCCACGGCTTCCACAGATGACATGTTTTTATGGATTTTTTGTCAAAGCACTTCAGATATTCACTGCTATCGGGATGTTAAGAGCATTCCATGGAATATAACAAAAAGTGTATCTCGAGCCGGTTTCTCAAACTTACCTACCGCACCTTTAAGATTATACTTAAAAACACTATCCATATACCAGTTATCATCCTGTTTAAAAGTGATTAAAACATACAGATACATGATTCACTCGTTTTATTTAGCATCCTGATGTTTGATGCTTCTTTAAGATGAAAATAAGCATGCAGAAACTCATGCATACTGATATTCATGACGATACACTTGGTACTGACTCTGTGCTCTTTCTCCGTACAGATTGTGGTTTTATGGAACTGCGAGAAGCCTTTACCTCCCCGGAACAAGTGGCCCTCCACCAGCGTGCCTCTCACTGTCATCGAAGGACAGACCAAGGTAACAGCTGCCGGCTTTTTGCATCTATTATGTTTGAAAATATACTTTTGTTGCAAAGAAGTGAAGATATTTATCTCGCCTTTTATAAAAGGTTTTTCTCAAAAGGCGCCAAGGCCAGAGTTTCTAGGCAATTAAACACCTGGTGTCACGATTCTCATGTTCTGTCACGTTTGTAGTTTTGTATGTTTGGGTTTATTTTGCTGTTCTGTTCTCCCTGTCATGTTTTCTTCCTTGTGTATTGTCTGGTCCTTCTCCCTGTGTTTTCCCTCCTGTCGTTAGTTTCCCTGGTGTGTCTAGTTGTCTGATTGTGTTCACCTGTTGCCCTTGTGTTTCTCCTCCCCTGCCCGGCTGTTTCTCGTCCTGTGATTACCCCTCCCCGTATTTAGTCTGGTCTCTTCCTGTGTTCAGTGTTGGTTCGTCTTTTGTTGTTGACTGAGTTCACCGGTGAGTGTTCTGTTTGTCCGAGTTCTATTATTTTATCCTTGAAATAAAGGTATAATCAGTTTTATCTGCATTTGGGTCCTGCTTCCTTCACTCTACCGTAACACCTGGGCTTCTAGTGCTTTCTAAATAATACACAGCAGTTTAGTGAGGAAAATACCTGCTAGCTCTTAAGCAGTATGTGTGTATTTTTGCACGTCTGTGATACAATCGTGAAGAATATCATACGTACTGAACAGTAATGTCACTCAAATATACTTTTGCATGTAAACATCAGCTGTTTTGAGTGTGTTGCATACCTAGGTAGATCTCAGCTAAGATATGTAAAAGAAAGGCAAACCAAAGGTCAACATAAAAAAAATGTAAATGTGTATATATATATATATACAGTGTTTATACATGTTTTGCTCTTTTTTGTTGCTCTGAAATGTAAAAAAACAACACATTAAATACAAAATGTTTAATAATCTGTAGTGAAATTGGCATAGATCTAACAGAGGCCTATTCTGCTTCCGTAACATAGTGACATGACATTAATGGATAGCGTTTCAAGACATTGTACATGTTAGACGAAGGGGCGGGACATCTCTAAGCGGGTAACCAATAACAATTTCAGCTAACCAATCAGAGCAGACTGGGCTCTGGTTTCAGACAGAGGGTGAAAAGAGGTGCTGCAGCACAGGCAATATGAGAAGAATAAAGAGCTTTGTGAACATTAAAGCATGGAGACATGTCACAAAATA
>NW_011366114.1:0-4701 GCF_000735185.1 Notothenia coriiceps | reverse complement strand
CGCAAGAGAGAGAGAGAGAGAGAGAGAGAGAGAGAGAGAGAGAGAGAGAGAGAGAGAGAGAAAGAGGGGGGGGAGAGAGAGAGAGAGAGGAGAGAGAGAGAGAGAGAGAGAGAGAGAGAGAGAGAGGAGGAAAATAGAGAGGGAGAGAGAGGGAGAGGGAGGGAGAGAGAGAGGAAAAGAGAGAGAGAGAGAGGAGGAAAAGAGAGAGGGAGGGAGAGGAAAAGAGAGAGGGAGGGAGAGAGAGAGGAAAAGAGAGAGGGAGGGAGGGAGAGAGAGAGAGAGGGAGAGAGAGAGAGTGGAAAAGAGGGTGGGAGGGAGAGAGAGGGAGAGAGAGAGGAAGGGAGGAAAAGAGAGAGGGAGAGAGAGAGAGGGAGGGAAGGAGAGAGAGGGAGGAGGAGGGAGGAGGAAAAGAGAGAGGGAGGGAGAGGGAGAGAGAGAGGGAGGGAGGAAAAGAGAGAGAGAAGGAGGGAGAGAGAGGGAGAGAAGGGAGGAAAAGAGAGAGGGAGGGAGAGAGGAAAAGAGAGAGAGAGAGGGAGAGAGAGAGAGAGGGAGAGAGGGGAGGAAAAGAGAGAGGGAGGGAGAGAGAGAGAGAGGCAGGAAAAGAGAGATAGAGAGAGGGAGAGAGAGAGAGAGGGGGAGAGAGAAAGAGAGAGCACTTCCGCTCATTTCTCCCGTGTTATTATCCAAAGTAAACTTGAATAATCCATTTGAATGTAATGATTATGTTGTTGTTGTTTGTGGAAGCTCCAGTGAACGAGCATTAACTGAGTTTTAAACATCACTTTAAATGGAAGATCCCCATAGGCCCCGCCCACTCCATCGGATCGGCGATCGGTATCGGTCGATACTGATTCCGGCGATCGGCCCCCACATTGGCGACCGGAGCGTCCCTATTTGTAATTTAATATGTTACTTAGAAATAAGAAATTGCTCAAATTAAAGCAGCAGTATGGGTAAAGTTCCAAAAACTCTGAAAACTACACTTCCCAGAATGCAGTAGTGTATCCAAATATTTTTTATTAATCGTATTTGCAGCGTTGGAAAAGTACATTTAATCAAGTATTTTATTCAGGTTTGAGGTACTTTGTATTTTCACGACTAACATCTTCTCCACGACATTTTAGAAGCACACGGCCATTATGGGGAAAAGAAGGCCGACAGGCGGAGGGATCTAGATCGGCATGAAGTCGCTGCACATTATCCCGCTTATTACCTGGCCACATTCTCAACAAAGTAACGACATGACTCCCACTATTAATTTAAATGCTTTTGTGGATTTAGAAAAGGATTTTATTGATTTAAAAAATAGTTGTATTTATTTAAATTGACATGCATCCGCTGAGAAAAATAGTCCGTTGTTACCGTTTGAACTAACGTAGCAACGGCAGGAACTGCTTCGATAGTGTTTTTGAGGAGCTTTTTGATTACAGATTTGAAAACATCGTTGCTTGCTTTAAAAGTAGCAAAATTCATGATGTCAAACCTTGGAAAGTGTCTAGATATCCCTGCCCTAATGCCAAAGGAACTGCACACTGAATATTTTTTGATGTCTATGTCTGGACCGCTGCGTAAAAAGGCAGTTTGCTTTTCAGCCCAACGGTATACTGTTTTTCTCAGGCGCGGAGGGATACTGACTTGTTGTGAAAAGTAACTTACAATTCTACCCGTGGTATACGCTCAGTATATCACGGCTAAGAACCAATCAGATTGCTTGATTTGACTTTTTTTTGATTTTTTTTTTGGACCGTTTTATAATGTACTTTAACTAATTATTCAATGATCTGTTCCTATCATTCTATACTTTTACTTAAAGAGACCCTCAAATTTTCATTTTAGGGCCAGGGAACACACACATTTCCGCCTCTGCAGACCATTTACATGCACACAAACCCATAGAACACATTACAAGAAAAGGGAAGACGCCCAAAAGAATAAAAGGGCCTCTTCAATGCAGGACTTTTTCTTGTATTTTAACTATTTAATTACGTCATCCACCTCTGCGTCGTTGCAAAATGCTTGTTTTTTTAAAGGTGTCCTCAGGAGAAGGTGTGGTTCTGGATGTGATGTTGTTGGGTTTACATTGTTGTTGTTGTTGTTTGCTGCAGAAATGCAAAGAACAAACAGTTCCTGCAGCTCCCGTCAGGCAGGATGTGGTTCAGATAATGAGTTGAACTCAAGAGGAGGGAGTGCTCGACTACAAAGTAAAAAACAAGAAGGTTGGAAAGGGTTACTTTAAAATGTAATCCGTCAGTTACCTGTAAAGACCTGTAACCTAATCTGAGTATCAAAGTACCAAAATAACCTGATTACTGTGACTTAAAGGAATAGTTCATTTTTTCATTTACAGCACTTGTTTTAGTAACTAAGTTCATATTGAATCCGATAACACAGTATTTGCTGTAACACTGAATATAAACTTCAGTTCAATATCGGCTGTACATCTGGGTTTCTCCTCCTCTTCTGTCAAATCACAGCAACAACATTCTCTGATTTTTAGTCTCTCAACGTCTAGGATTGAAGTAAAAAGAGATCAGCCTCTGGTCGGAGATGTTGTTTTTTTATCCTGAGCGTTTCAGCTCGCCAGTGGTGGTGTAACGCTCTAAGGCAGGGGTGTCAAACTCAATTTCATCACAGGCCACATCAGCATTATGGTTGCACTCAAAGGGCCGGTTGTAACTTTAAGACTATATGTATATATAAATATATATAAAATAATGTATTATATTACATTAGTGCCTCTGCATTGGATTATTATCGGATTCGGTAATAATCTCATAATTAACTACGTCTGAAAGCAGAAGTCTAGAGCACATAATTGCAAGTGTCTTCAGTGAGAAGGTCACAAAATGATTTAAAAAGAAAAGCCACATTTGGAAGAAAAAAAGTCTAAATCAAAAAAGATAAGTGACATTTTGAAAAGAAAGTCAAATTCTGAGAAAAAGGCATATTTTAACGGAAAAGTGTCAAATTCTGAGAAAAAAGTCAAATTTGAGATGCATTGTGGGACATGTAGTTCATGGGCAACGTGCTTCTGTAAAGCGGCATTTAACCGTATGATAAACATATTCTCTGCAAGCTCTTGTGGGGCCGCAAAAGCTGAAGTCACGGGCCTTGAGTTTGACACCCCTGCTCTAAGGGGTCCTACTAGAAGGCTGAGTTACAGTACATTAGTTCCACCTATCCCGCCAACACTACAGCCAATACATCTTTCTATTATAAACGTTTATTTTGCAGGGGGGCATCAGAAGGTCTGCAGTTACTTTGTGTTGTATCTTGATAACCTAATACCGTGAGTGTGTGGAGTTGTGGTGAAAACGGTTGAATTTCAGAGAGCATATGAACAGGTTTCCATTTGATTGAAGTTGTAAATGTAAAGGGTTTGAAACAGCGTTCTGTTACTGGAAAGCTGCTGCAAAACAATCTGAAACATTGAGGTTTTGGGTGTTTCACATCATCCGTGTCTGCATGCCAACCTCTTGAATGACTCATTTCTGGCTTTCTTCTTTTCCTTCGTCCTTCTGGCTCGTTTTATTCACTTTTCTAAATCAAATAAAGCCAAACAAATCAGCTGTCAAACAGGCTTTGAGTTTATCGCATATAAATAAACATCTAAAGCAAGCAGTTCAGATATAAAGTTGTGGTTTCTTAAAGCAAATGTCTGCCAGCGAATAAGTATGTTTCCAATATACTGACAATGGGTTGTTGGAGAAAAGCAGCTTTCAAAGGTTAGGAATGAGACGAAACAAAAGTCAAGTCCGACTTCATCCTGGACTTCCCGACAGTCATGTTGGTATTTCTGGTGAATTAATTGCAAAAGACAGCCACTAATCTGACTTGGAAGAACAACAACAAATCAGATTCCACTGGAAGGAGCAGCCTCTCATTGGTGGTGTGTTTACTTCCTTTGTGGGTTTCATTGATTAAGACATGACGTTGTCCTTTAGCCTCGCTGCTACATCTGCAGAAACAAAGAATCCCCTGGGCCCAGGAGTTCAAAAACTTTGAATCTCAATCAGATCCGATCAGATTTTGAAATCCCATTTTTTGTGATCCAGGATCAGACAAGTCGGCCAGATTTTGTCCCTGGAGTTCAAAGAAATTCAGGATAGGATCACCCTGATCCAGATTACAATTTTTCAAGATGATTAGATCCTGAATATCAGTGCTTTAATCCTACCGATCGCCATCTAGTGGACATGAAAAATAATACAAGAAGACAAGAGACCACATTGCAGAGACATCTATAATGTTTAATTATATTTTTTTATTTGAAAGGTGATGACAGATGATGGACTTTTTTTTTGTTGAAGATATTTTTACTTTAATCTAAATTACATTTGTTATTGACAATCTTTGCTGTGATACTTTTATGAGCATAAACATTTACGTCATCAACATTTGGTTAAAAACAAATAGGCCACCACAAACGTGAGCAAAAATGGAAAAAATAAAATGTATTTCCCGTGAAGGCTAAAAATTGTGTATTATTTCAGTTAACACACGTTGCCATCTTATTTAAATTGAAACATATTTTAAAATAAATTGTACAGTACATTTTGCTCTGGTAATCCACTGGAAATCCACCCCTCTGGTGGGATCAGGATAATCCAGTTTGTTGGGATCAAACTGATCCCAATCCTGTGTTGTCGGTTTGAACTACCCATTTTGAAGATTTGATCCAGATTAAAGCTTGGATTGGAT
>NW_011366113.1:0-2733 GCF_000735185.1 Notothenia coriiceps | reverse complement strand
TCTGTCTGTCTGTCTGTCTGTCTGTCCGTCCGTCTGTCTGTCTGTCTGTGTGTGTGTGTGTGTGTGTGTGTGTGTGTGTGTGTGTGTGTGTGTGTGTGTGTGTGTGTGTGTGTGTGTGTGTGTGTGTGTGTGTGTGTGTTTGAGTGAGTGTGTGAGTGTGTGTGTCTGAGGATTTATCTTTAACCCTGAAAAGAGGAAGAGAAAATAATCTATTCCACCGAGAACATTAAACACATTGCATCAGAACACCAGAAGAAAACTGGCTGTGTGTGTTTATGTGAAAGTGTGTGACATCTACTTTGTGAGATCAAACGTCTTAAAGGAATACCTTCAATTGAATGAAAAAATGACCCACAGCCAAATGAAATGAGGAATTATCATTATCTGTGTGACCGATATATTTTACTTCTATCTCATACTACAACTCAATCTGATAACACACAATGTATGCTATATTATTTAATATGAGCCAGTTTTATTCACAATATGATATATATTTATTGTATATCTATAAATGAAATATATACAGTAGATTCATATGTACATATAAGTTTATACAGACAAACACCAACACTACAGTGTAAATAAATAAGTTTAAGAGCTTCCTTAAATACAAGAGTTAACTCAACGTGAAGATAATATTTGTTTCGACTCACCAAGTTGTTTGATAAATGATCATTCATTGGTATAACTTAATACTTTCAGTGAAAGAAACTCACAATGTTATATTATCAATTGAACATCTAGTCAAATCAACTTTGAATTGTACATGATCTTAAATCCCAATTCACAGTAAGGATAACTTTAATTATATTCATATTTAATTGCCAAATTCAAGTTATGTTAACTCACGTTTTCAAGGCAGCAATTGAATTTATATTTTCAAATTAAGTAAACTAGAGTTCTATCTCTTAGCTTTACTTATCATATCATATGTTAGGCTGCTGTAATTGGACTTGCTGACTCTGCAGCCATTATTCCTCCAGTGTCACTGTTCATCATTTTAACATTCCGTGACAGCAACGCTGGCAATGTTTTCACTTTGTGAGTATTTGTGTGTGTGTGTGTGTGTGTGTGTGTGTGTGTGTGTGTGTGTGTGTGTGTGTGTGTGTGTGTGTGTGTGCGTGTCCCTTGCCTCTCTGTCTGTGTGTGGATGGATATTGTCGTGTCCAAATTGTGTCCCAAAGTATTAAAGAGCATAAAAAAGGAAACAAAAGATAAGAGCACAGCAGGGGCACTTCCCTCTGATATTATGTTTCCATGACGAGAATATGGCTTAAATTCCTGTTTGTTCAATAGCTGCTCCTATTTCATACAAATGAGTGATTGTGCCTTTCTGTTTTACTTCAGGCACAATTATGTGGTTGGCTGCCTTGAACGGGCACAGATTTGATGTTGTCGGTTTCCATCTCTTAAATAGGAAAAAAGTGCAACAAAAGAAACATTTAATAAGGGGGGGGGGCAGACTTTACATCTCTGGTCTTTTTAGGCATTATAAGCACTACCATGATGTGTCTTCCAATATATAATTTTTAGATGGGGGGACCTCTTGTTTATCCTATCCTATTTTTGTTTTATGAACCTCTTTTTATTTATTTTTGTTTTATTTTCTCATCTGTCTGTTCTTATTTAAATGTTTTGGCTCAAGACTGCATAACATTACCATGGGAGGTTTTTTTCGAAAAAAAAGTATGATATAACTTATTCCGTGTGTGCTTTATGTGTGCGATCACCAGAGGTCAGCGAAAGGAAAGACCACTGAAAATAGTAAACGCACCACTTTAACACGGAAACATCACTGTGGCTTCCACTGTGGCGTCCAGCTCGTGTGTGTGTTTTGTTGTTGGCGTCTTTCCTCTCAGTGACCTCTCAGATGTCACACACACTGACACACTAACACACACTGACTGAGTTTCCATTGTCGTGTTGCTTTCATTACCTCACTAACCCTTAAACCACTGAGTGCTTCTGTTGCTTCCAGTCATTATGTACCTGCTGTGAACTGCTCATTTTACAGAACTGTTGTGTAATAATGTCCAACAAGGTACTTTACTGGCACATGTAATCTGCTCTCTCATGAAAAACATGACTAAACTTTGTCAGCACACATTTCATCTGACATCTGTGAAATGTCAAACATCTGACGGTTCCTGAAGTCCTGTGTATGCTACACTGGAAAACTTGAAACGTTGACTTTAATTAACTGTATTATGTTAACAGAGTTCACATAACTGTATTAGGTTAGTTGAAAGTAACAATATTACGTTTAAATACAAAATATTAGGTTCAACTAACCTAATACACACTGTAAGAAACGTATCGTGAAATTCACAGTAGTAACTGGCAGCAATTGACAAGTTACTTACTGTACAATTAATTACAGTAAGTAACTTGTCAATTGCTGCCAGTTAAATACTGTAAAGGTAATCACAGTACAAGTTTTTATTTACAGTAACAGTGTAAAATGAAACACAGTAACTTCCAAGTACGGTATTTTTGTTTACGGTAATAGTGTTTAAACTGTAAAATGAAACAGTAATATGTAATTACTTAATTTTGTTCCAGCAGTGTTATAACTGTAAAATGAAACACAGTAACTTCCAAGTACTGTATTTTTGTTTACGGTAATAGTGTAAATGTAAAAACTGTCAAATAGAAACTTTAATGCTATAATTTTAAGTTACAGTATCAGTATTGTAACTACAAAACAATTTCTTTATTATAGTATACTTC
>NW_011366112.1:0-2479 GCF_000735185.1 Notothenia coriiceps | reverse complement strand
AACACCATATCCCTACATGCATTGTGGCTAAAACATCCAATTAGCGAGCTTAAACCATAGCTGAGGATCTTGGGTAATCAGTTCAGTGGCTGTGTATGCTCGAAATGTCTTACGTCTGTTTCCGGTTATTTTTATTTTGAAATTCAGTTCCTGACGGACGCCAAAAAAGCCAGAGATTATGGAATTAAACAAATAAATAAAAACAAGGACAATTGTGTGTTATTGGTGATTAAATAACAGTGGGTTATTTAGAAAAGAATAACAAATTAGAAGGAAAAAAGATTAAAAAATACAGATTTCAGTATTCTGAGGCTCTGAGCCCCATTTCTTTTCCTCACAGACGACAAAAAAGTCAGACATTATACGATTTAAAATAAAAACAATAATCATGGCTTGATATTGAGTAAGAACATGTTTTTATGAACCCCACAGCTGAACGGACAAAAAGACGTGCTGCAGGCACAAAACATACCACCAATAGAAATACATTGCTTTTAAAATCATTCTGTGTGACACGAAAAAAAGGGGGAAATCGTGTTGGTGAACACGAATCAATAGATTAAATGTCTTGACTAAAACACGAAATGCCGTGGGTTGTTCATGCACATGTGTGTTTTTCTGCACCTTTGTTTGACATCTACCTAGTCAAAAAGAAGAACATTGATTCAAAGAATAATCCAAACAAACACACTTTCATACACACACTCTTGCACGTATACCCGTCCCCCCAGACAAACACAACCATTCCTGTTGGCCTTTAAACATAGAAACACGCACATGGAGCATTACCTTCAGGCTTTTGTTCTCTACACACGTTGAATGTAGAAACTGTCCCTGACAGGTGCCCAAACTCTCTTTCAAATATACACACACACACACACACACACACACACACACACACACACACACACACACACAAAATAGATGAATAATACATGTATTTTATTGAATTATTTAGTTTGTATTTATTTATATATTTGTTTGATGTTTAAGGTGGATTGTGTTTTTTATGAATTCGAAATGACAGATCTATTAAATACCCTCTTTCATTTTAAAGAACAATATAATACCTCTTCTTCCATTAAAGGCAACTCTCCTCTGATTACTGTTCACTGCAGATACAGATTTTCCTCATATCATCTGAGCTACTGTATGTTTGCTGTTGTTTCCTTATTTTGGTCCAGAAAGTGGAGATCTGTCTGTGGCCCGTCCTGATTGGCCATGCCTGCAGGCAGTAGTAAACTATAAACCGTGTTCCCTTGGCTCAAACTCCACCTTCAATGCCTCCTCTCTGTGACACAGGCCACATCATTATCCTCACAAGCAACAAACATGCCTCTGCAATCCTTGGGTTGGAGGAATTTCTCCTCCATCCAATTGTCGGCATCTCTGCAGTGAAGATAGCTGCTGTTTTTTGTTCCCTGTGAGAAAGAAGGGAGGATGAGAACATGGGAGGATTAAGTCACATCATAAAGACGGTTAAAGTGTTTGTAGTGTGAGATATCCGGTTGTCCAATAAGAAAATACAGCCTAACTAAGAACAGAACTCCTGTTAACATGAGTGAAGAGCCACACATATAAAGAGCAGACTTCACTGAGGATACAAGTGTCTCTGGCTGCGCTCCCAGAAAGCTATTGATCTTAGTGTTTTCTTGCTGGATTTCTTCAGTGCTTGTGTGCATCTGTTTGTCAGGCTGTGGAGCAGATGAGGAAGCAGAGAGCAGAGCTTAAGAAAAGCTGCTGCAGATGACAGTCTGTAGGCTTTTTTTTAAATCTTTGCATCAACTTCTGATTGCTCATCTGCAGGCACCAGCCTCAAACAACACTAGGTGGTGGTGTTTATTTCCAGCAGGAGCTTCACCTCTCATGCAAATGATGCTACTCTTTACTCAGATACCAGTGGCGAGCCATGACTTTTATACCTAGGCCCTCTGACCCCCACACCTTCCCTCGAGTTATTACGTCACAGCGTATACTTCAGCGGAATATCAAAACAACGGCCCGGAGTGCAATGAAAGCGACCCTCTACCACACAAAACAACACCTGTAAATAACCCTATTTGTGTTCTTTGAAATTGAAAAGGATATTGCATTGTGTTTGTTACTTTCGTTGCAGTTGTATGTCTTAAGTGTAATTTGGCATGCTTTTATTTTGAAGGCGAGTTAACGCTGTTGACAGGAAGTTGTTGTTGCTATGGAAACAAGAAAAGTTTCACAGCGGGCGGAACTTGTCATAAAGTCCGCGATAATAACACCCACCCATTTAGAGGGAAGATATGATTGGTCAATTGTACTGTCATTTGACATTACTCTCTCGTTCAGTTACTATAGCTGGGCCCTCTGTGAATTCATAGCTGAACCGCCCGTCCTCTTCACAGTAACTCGGTCCTGTAAGTGGCGCTGTACTTCGATCACAAAACACACCAAAAGCAGCGAATAAGACCCCCCGAGCATGGTTGCCATGGTTGCCCTTCTGGCT
>NW_011366111.1:0-4344 GCF_000735185.1 Notothenia coriiceps | reverse complement strand
AACGCGAGATACGGCTGATACTGTAGTTGCGCATTAGTTTCTGTTATGGATCAGTATCAACAGTCCTGCCAGTAACGTGACTATATTATCAATGCTACGTTAGTTATAGCCTGATATATGATAGCTAACTTCACAATGTTGTGATGTGACGTTAGCTAACATTCTGTAGCTAACGCCGGTCACTCACCAAGATAGCTGCCCAGTTCTCCACTGGTTCTCCTCACACCACAGCTCAATTTCTCTCTGATGGCCATTATTTTTTCTAATCCTTGGCTGCTCCTGATCTCTTGGACGCCTAGCAGGCTCATAATTATAAGGTTGTGGTCCGTCATATGCATTTGAATATTCATGTTCAACTTCTTCTGTGTCTTCTGTGTCGAAACTAGCATTGGGATCCATGTTTATTAATACGTTACACCGGCCGCTCTCCCCCTTGTTTCCCCCATGTTACGTCACACGCGGGAGGTCACGTGCCGAGGCTTTTTTATGCGGAAGTGAACATTTCTTACAAAAACGACGCCAGATGTCACTGTAGTGTATATTCCTGTATATTTTTTTGAAAATGTAGTGTATTCATCATTTTCCTACACATTTATTCACAGGTGTCTTTAACCTGGAAGTTGCTCTTTAAGAGCTGCCGACATAAACGGGTGCGGTGCTTCCATGAGCATCAAATACCCCCGTTGATGGGAATACATTGCAATCAGTTGAAAGCTCTTTGCGTCCGCTTATGAAGCTGAAAGAGCCTCGGCGCGTCACAACTGCACGCCACGGGGTCCCTGACCAAGCGTCGCTCCTGGACGTTTAGGGAGTGACAGTGTGTTGCTCGAGGAAGTTAGGTCCCCCCCCACTTAAATCATGTTCACATGGATAGGAAACTAAATACATTTGCACACATCTTGTGTCCATATATTTCTGTTTTGGTGGCCATGCCACAACCGTGCATGTATACATGCATGGTAAGATATCTGGATTAAGAGGTTGCTTTTCCTATGCACAACATGAAAGAAAGGCGAAATGAATGGGCTGTGATTTTAGTATTTTTAAGCAGAGGTCAATAATTTGTACGGCCCTCGGAGGATGTTGAAAACATTGAAATGGCCCTTGAGAGGAAAAAGGTTCCCCACCTCTGCTCTACAGCCAGCTGAAGGGTGCAGTCTCTAACTGGAATGATGATGTCACTGTAAAACCATTGGTGTCACGGCCCACAATGCATCCATCCATATTAGAGCAGTGCAGTCCTAAAACCCCCAAAATTGCATGTCACCACCAGGTCCCTTGTCTCGAAGTCAGTGGTTTTTTAAATGTGTTTTTGGTTAGAAGCCTTAAAAAGGGTCTGTGGTTTACAGAAGTTTACAAGGTTTTTCCTTTTGTTCTTCGACATACAACCAATCGCCAAAGGTTTTGAGGTTCGTAAAAAGGTGGTAAGGGTAAGGTGCTAATAAGTGACTACAAAAACTAGTGTCATCACGGCAACATGAGCGACCTTGAACTTAGCGGTTGTGATGCGCAGCCTTGTGGCCGTGATGTGGTTCGTTTACAGCATAACGTGAACTTTCAAGGCATTTTTTCTGCATTACATCAAAATCAAATGAGGAGATCACAAAGCTTTTTGTCGAGGGACCCCTTGCTATGCTAACATCCTGGTTGGCCTAAAAAATACGTCAACACTGAACCACTTTATAATTCACTGATTCTGGTCCCGATAAATGGCCTGGCTATAAATACAAATTATCAATAACCTGACATTACTTGACAGTGATCTGGCGCTGGTATAACAAAAATATACCCAGTTAAATTACTTTAAAATTCATCAAATTGTATTTGTATTATGCAACTGGTTGATCATAATTGGACCGAGATGTAAGAGGCCGAAGGAAAGAATATCATTTTAGTTTAATTTGAATATTAAGTTAGTGTATGTTCCTGTGTGTTAACATTGGCAAGAGAGTTATTCCAAACTCAGGGAGCCATACAGCCGTCCTTTAGTGGTGGTTAATTATTGAAGTGGGTGATATTTCTAACTTTATTAATTAACCATAACAGACCACATATCACCACTGGAGGTCAGAAGTGAAACCCGGGAGTAAAATATTCCTATTTCTAGATGCTGCAATCTATATTAATGTGTAAGAAAGGAAGTAAAGTTCCTATACCATTATAAGATTCCAAATCTTTTGTGGAAAGCTGCATTTTTACAGAATTTAAAACATGTTCAGATTCCAGCCTTTCCTCAGACATTGTATGTGGTTTGTTCAAGATATTCCGTTCCATCCACGGAGAAAGGAAAGGAGAAAGGAAAGGAGTTAGTACAGCGGTTAAGCTCATAATATGGAAGGTATTGTGTACTTTATGAAAGAAGCATGACATTTTCACCAGTTTTAGTACATATGATGAGGTTTGATTTCAGATGTGGAGGCATTTCTGATTGGACCTCTGAAGACCTAGAGAGGTCAATTACCGCGAACAATGTTGAATTCCAATTGTTGGCGTTTATGACAAGGATAAGCTAATGTTAACAGTCATATTCATACCCCATGGACTCTTTTTGGTACCACTTTACAATAAGACTACCTTTATAAAGGATTCATAAAGGGTTTATAATTAGGTTATTAATTAGGATGTAAACACTTTATTAATCATTAAGAACTATTTATAAACCAGTTTTAACATAGTTTTCATACACCAACACAGGCTCACTATTTGGCAAGATGACTAAGCCTTATATTGGCACTAGCTTACTTCGTCTTCTTCATCAGCCAGCATCCTTGGTATCTGTTGTTCACTGAGTTGATTCCCCCCTTCCATCTTGATGTTTCTTGGCATCTCTGTATGACCATTTATTTATGAGTTACTAACATTTATAACTGCCAAAAGGGAGCCTTGTTATTACCACCAGATTAATACCATCGGTGTTGTTATTGATAACATTTGTTTTTTTCCATACAGTGATTACACTGATTCAGGATAACCATACTTGTTAATTCTATTTCTTGCAATTTCATGAGCAGTAACACAGGGCAGTGCATTTGAGTGCTGCCTTGGCGCATTAACAGCATCCAGTGCATCCCTTCCTGCAGCCACAGTGGATTAGTTCATAACATGACTTTGATGCCTCTGGAAGTGTGGTCCAAAGTGGTTGCCACTCTGCTCCCTCCTTCACCCAACCCCAATCAGAAGGGCTTGGCAGCACAGGGTTAGGAAACAGCGTCTGATTCCAAATGTTGACCTTGTAGGCTTTGCGTTTTACATGTTGTTCTAGAGCGGCTCGTGTTGGAGGGATGTTCTCCAGAGGCCTTGATTTCTGAGTAAAAAGCTGTTTCCTTGCTTCATTCACTTCCACAATGTCACTGGTTCTATTGTACATCAGAACCACAAAACGCTTCAGCAGCAACATGGAGGGCTCACTCACTTCGCGAGGCATCTCTGACAGCCTTTGTCATCTCAGGAAACATTTTCCAAGTATCCCAGGCTGTTTTCTTTCCTCTACCAGCGAATGCAGAAACGGTGTCACATCCTGTGAATGCATGGTGGACAGGGAGAGTGTTGCTTGATCTTGGATCCATGATAGCAACTACTTCATGCACAGCGATGTATCTGAAACTGCTACCACTACCAATGGCTATCCACATTGCATCTGGTTTTATCTTGTTGAAAGCAGCCAAAGCGATTACCACTACATCAGTGTCTGCCAGGGGCGGACTGGTCATCTGTAGAACCACAGAACGGTCGGTCGCAGTGGCGGCTGGTGGAAAATATTTTTGGTGGGGCTATGGAAATGGTGACAAAACCATACTAGGGCATTTAAAATCAGCTAAATACGAACTGTGTGTGTGTGTGTGTGTGTGTGTGTGTGTGTGTGTGTGTGTGTGTGTGTGTGTGTGTGTGTGTGTGTGTGTGTGTGTGTGTGTGTGTGTGTGTGTGTGTGTGTGTGTGTGTGTGTGTGTGTGTGTGTGACTTGCCAACCCTCCCGATTTTCGCGGGAAACTCCCGCATTTCTCCCGATTTCTGACAAAATCAGATTTACTCACGACTGTTTCCACTCTGACTTTAATACAGCTACACCATTGTTTGGTTTCCATGGTAGCGCGTCTCTTTAGCAGCGCGCGCAACTCAAAGTCTGAGAGGGTGAGGAAGATGAAAACTGAACAAGAATCGACAACTCGACCCTCTGCTCACTTCTTTCCAGTAAAATACAGGTCCAGCCCACACATATGCTCCATGATGCTACAGGCATTGCCCTTACAACTACAATAAGCATGTAAATGTTAATCTACAGCTCCGGCGATCCACTAGCACCGGAGTCTACACCTGCAGACAACTACTGTAGCGTCACCGTGGATA
>NW_011366110.1:0-2813 GCF_000735185.1 Notothenia coriiceps | reverse complement strand
CCACACACACAAGGCCCAACAGCGGTAATTCAAGTTTCAAAGTCTCAAAAATGCTACTACTACTGTCACAAACTGAATGAATGTGAAGTATTTTGTTAAAGGAGATGAAAGCATAATTAAGGAGCACTATTGGAGTGACGTTGATGGTTATTGGACTCAGGATTAATTCATTTGGATTCCCGCTGTATGAAGAAATTAAAGGACGGCGCAAGTGGAAACAATTCACAAAGGGATTAAACTGTTTAAAACACATGTTCAAAGAAAGCCGGATTTTGCCGATGTGTTTATGTGGATTCAAAAGTCATAAATAATCTACAAAATGGAGGAGACCGATCTGATCGGTGACAAATAATCCAACTGAAACCGGCACGGACAATGACTATGTTTTAAAGATGCGCTTATCCAGAAAAGCCTGGTTTGGACACTTTACGGGCAGAAGAAACCTTTCTATTAAAGAAAGAATTATACATTTCTGTTTTTTTATGCCTATAATAGCTACTAACTTGAATTTGTATTCTAATTAATCAATTATTTTTTATATTTTATTGTAATGTAGAGACAAGGCTTTTAGTGACAATCATGTATTGCGTTACAATTATATGTAAAAAAAAAAGAAGAAGATATTTGGCCTCAAATCATCTGAGGCCTGGCGCCCCCCCTGCGATCTTTGGCGCCCCCCAGGTTGGGAACCACTGCTCTAAAGGATGTTGCCACTTGAGCATGGCTCCAAAGGTGAGTCAACATGCTGCTGTTGAATCTTTATACAGCCCAACAGATGAAATCATATCGTGGCTTAAAGTCATCCATAATTAAAGCCGTCTCCTTTGGCTGACAGGTGGGGGTCTCACAGATGGGGAGTTTCACAGGTGGGGGGTCTCACAGGTGGGGGGTCTCACAGGTGGGGAGTTTCACAGGTGGGGGGCCTCACAGGTGGGGAGTTTCACAGGTGGGGGTCTCACAGGTGGGGAGTTTCACAGGTGGGGGTCTCACAGGTGGGGGGTCTCACAGGCAGGGGTTAAATTGGGCCGAAAGAATGAGTCACAGGTGACTCTTTTAGTAACCTCACATCACTCATAATGTTTTCTTTGGACGTGTCAGGTTTGAGAAAAATAAATACTTGGAGACTCACTGATCCTGATTTTAATTTTGATAATTGAAATTGAAAACTCATTTTTAATCGATTTTCTATTTGTCATTGAAATCTTGAAACCCATACCTCAGACCTAACCATCACATTTTTTTTGATTTCCCACAGCTCCATATGGAGTAACTAAAGTCTTTAGAAAACTTTAACACAGTTACAGTAGTTCCCTCCAGAATCTGTAAACAGATGATGTGATCTCTGATGTGAATACTGTGTCACACTTTAATACAGGACACTCTCGTATCTTCCATGTTTTTCCCAAGCAGAAACAATATTATCTTTAAAACATTTTTAAAATGCGGGGTGGTTAGTAGTGATGTGTCGGTTGCGAAGGAGCCGGCTCAAAGAGCCAGCTCTTTTAAGTGAATGACGGGGGCCGGCTCGTTCGTGTGACGGTAATCTTTTTGAATGTTTGTTAAAGTGGACCATCATGCTATATTTGAATAATATAGTGTAGGACCATACCTATATAAGGCATATTTTAGTGGGAATGCTGTTAACAGCATTCCAACTAACTGTTATTCTACGGACGAAAAGTTTATTATTCCGCCGGTATTTTGGCCCTCTTCTCCTCCCGCATTGAACATCGCAGAAACTCCGTTCAAACATCAAAACGTTCAGCTTGGTCGGGAATCAATGGCTATTACTTTTCTCATTCATAACTTTCATAATTCCAGAGATACATCCCATAATACATCACATTTTTAACATTGAAGTCAATGGAGAAAATCTTCAGACTTCAACAAATCTTCATGCAATTCAACTGCTAACTGTTCATTCATACTTTCACTCAGACACCTCATTCCAACTTTAAAATGTTACACATCTTTCTGACATTATTTGTGTAAAACAACTTTTAAATCTGTTTCTTGCTTTTAGAGATATTAAACATTGTTCAGACCTTCTTTTAGAGGTTTTCTTCACATTTTAACATTGAGTGTGTTACATAGACCCTCCAGAAAAACGCGATTCTGCGATCGCAGAATTTACCGCATAATCAGCAAAATGCAGCAGATTTTTAAAAGGCCGCATATTTATCAAAAGGCCGCATAATCCCCGCATTTTTCCACACAAAGTTGAGAAAAAAAAAAGTTACAACTTAGTTACAGTATGTCACAGCTAGAGTGGAGGACAGCTTGAAATTCGCATTCATATATATTTTTTAAACTGCCATAATTTCCAAACCCTACATTCCTGAGACATAATGTATCATGACAAACGTAGGAAAACATCTCGTAGCTTGAAAAATGACAAATAACAAAATGCGTTTTGAGGGCATGAAGTGACAAAAACGTTCAACATTCCTCCATTAAACCCCATTGTAATTTCAGGCAGATATTTCCTCACAGTAGCAGCCGCACACCTTTAATTAAACTGCCAAAAAGGCCACATTATTAATCCCGAAACTACACAAAAATTACACTTCAGATACTCAACTTCCTTGACATGCTTCACGTTTTGAAATTTCAAAGATATTTGTTACGGTTCTTCCACAAAACGTTCACATGTAAGAGGCTTATCTCTCATTCAGAACAATGAAGCCTTTGATCTCTACAGAGCTTGTTAGCTGAACTATGAAGCCTTTGAAGTCTAGGCACCTCGTTAGCTCAACTATAAACACCTGTGCAATGGAACACGATGATGTCATTACTCCAACTGACATGTTCAG
>NW_011366109.1:0-3207 GCF_000735185.1 Notothenia coriiceps | reverse complement strand
AAAATAAATGCCTTTAAAATAGGATGCAAGCAACACTAGTTTCTTAACCTGAATTGATAATAGACTATAATCAATTTAAGTTTGCATTCTTATACCATTTTGTACAATAATTATAATGAATAAGTTCAAACAAACTAAAACTTACAGCTGATTAATAACGGTATTTAACTTGAGTTTTTATTATATCAAAAACCTGTTGAAATGCTGCTGTTATTTTTAGTGTCCCCCAAAAGCTTCTTTCACAACTTCGCCGTCTTTGAAAGACTTCATATGTTTCGCAAGAACGTGACTGACACGATAAGATGCTATGGTAGCAGCCTTGCTCTTGTTGTTGGGCCTGGTGAAAATGGACTGCTGTGCATTTAGCTGTCCTTTCAGGTCCCTCCCCTTTTGGGAGCGTAGGGCAGAATTAGGAGGGAATTCCGTCTCGTAGCGTGTGTGCACTGTTTTGAAATGCCGCTCCTAAATGACCCTTCTTCGATAAAGCCACGCTCGCATTGCAGATGAGACGGATGGGCTTTTGAAATAGATACAAAAATAATCATCCTCCCACTCGGAGTGAAAATTATATATTTTGGGCTTTTTTGCTTCTGCCATAATTGCGGTCTTGTGTGTGTGCGGACTGTCACTCTTGTTGACACGGACAACGTCAGCGAACTAGTGCACTGCCCACTGCCCACCAGCCACGCCCCGACACATGGGGTCACGCTAGCCAATCACAACGCTTTGATGCGTTCAAGTGCATTATTCTGGCACAGGAAGATTATGTTATCGGTCATTAACGATAAAACTGAATATTGTTGTTCTATTTTTAGACACATCTTGCGATCGACTGGGAATCCCCCCGCGATCGACTGGTTGGGAACCCCTGATATAGATAGATAGATAGATAGATAGATAGACAGATAGATAGAGCTCTGTTTTCCAGCCTGAGTCTATTTAATGTATTGTTTTGGTGTGTGATTTAATTAATTAGTTTTATTTATTAAAAAGTTTTGTTTGAAAGGATGTACTTGAATTATATATAATCATTATTTCAGTGGTCTAAAATGGTCTTACAACGGTGCCGACAATATTATCGTTTATCGCAATCATTTCCATGAAAATGTATCGTCCAACAAAATGTATTATCGTGACAGGCCTATGCAATTATGCGCTCTGCAGTTACCCCGCTGCGAGGCTCCGGCAAACTAACAGTTCACGAGCGTGCCCCGTCAATGCTCGCGACACATAAGGGGGGCCTCATGAAACACCTTTGCGTGGGGCCACAAGTCGGAAAGGGGCAGCCCTGGTGTTGTGCATGGGTGTGGTAAGGAACGCAGCATGTGTGTTTGTCCTACATGTATGACATTTGGTAAGTATATGTCAAATGTCGAGACAACCAAAAAGTATTTTTGAGGTATACCATAAACCCAACAGGAAGTTGGCAATTTTTCTTTTTATAGTATTTTTTGGAACATTTGCTGTACATAGGCAAACTCCTACAGGTTTCATCTGATTGATTTGAAGACATCTACACGCCAATATTAAGTCGTATTCATATTGCCTCCTACTGGCAACAGGAAGTCACCGGTGTTGTACGTTGATGTCCTCCCTTGCAGATGCCTCTGAGATGTGTTCATCAAAGCCTCAATAACTGGGGGATGCTCCATGGTGAAAGTTGTGTATCTTCATTAAACAGCTTGGCTTTGGTGGACAATTGAGATCCTTTGCCATGTTATGTGAAACTGTTGTAACTCAACTCTACATCATTATCATCAAATGTACACCTTTGATAAGGGTCCCAGCCTGAAGACATCTACAAGTCAACCAATGTATTTAATAATAAGGTTGTGATTACCTTTAAGCACTTGTTTGGTCTCCACCAATTCCATGGGGGAAAAAAAATGTATTGTAACATGCATAAAGGCATTCTGCAGGACTCAGTGTTGATCAACATCTATATCCATGACTTCATGCGCGTACGGCTTGCAGAAGACCTTGCCATCCTACTCAGTCAGCCATAATTGAAGGCAGCAGCAGAGGGTGAATGGAAAGACATGAACATCCAGCAAAGACTTGCTGCCTCAGCTTGGTGTGGATAAGACGGCATCATCAATGTTCCTGGAAAGAACTGAAAGACTGGTGCTGTAGCCCATTAACATGGCACTTTGGCCTGGCTTTCCTCAACGGAGCTGCAAATCTAAGAAAATGTCAGGAAAATACTTTTACAGGTCAATATTGTGTCACAGTCATAGCACCTGGCAACAGGAAGTCATTCTTAGGGTAAAAGCAACATACAAATTACATGAAAAATACATTGTGGGATGCACACATGGTACAGAGTGAGTAATGTTTGTTAGGCATGAAGAAACAAGTCTTCTTCGGCCACGGCAAAGCCCTGCAGCGCTAGCCAACGTCTCTCCACTCACTCAGGTGCGTGTGTCTGTTCATCGCTGCATGCAGCTATCATACTTTGTGCACTCTGCAGTAGAATCTGGGAACTGGTGAATGCAGTTGGTCATTTCCCTCACACTTTTCATCTATGCCCACTCCACACACACACATCCCCACCCTACCCCCTCAACAATTGCCCTCATCCTTCCCAGCCTGCTCTTGGCTGAATGACAGAGAAAATAAAGAGATCTAAATGTCAGCGGGGAGCTGAGTGCATTCCTCTCGCCCTGTCCCCAGACCGGTCACCCAGAACAACTTGTGAGCCTGGGACAAAGCTGACGACAGCAGGTGGCCATATAAAGACATTTTGCTCCCAGAATTAGATCTTATCCCAGGGAAGTGCCATTGAGTCATAGATAATACCCCACACCCCCCATCCTGCTGCGTGCAGAAGGATTTTCATTTCAATCTCTTTACACAACGCTGCTTTTCATCTTGACCAGGGTGAGATGACAGTGCTGCAACTATGAAATAAATGGGAAGCAGTTGAAAGGCAGAATTATCCCTTGGACCTGCAACATTGCTTGGAATGTCCCACTGCTTCCGTACACTTGAGAAATTATTAGATGCAAGAGAAAATACACACACACACACACACACACACACACACACACACACACACACACACACACACACACACACACACACACACACACACACACACACACACACACACACACACACACACACACACACACACACACACACACACACACACACGACACGACAACACACACACGACACGACACGACACTACTACTACAACACGAC
>NW_011366108.1:2662-5982 GCF_000735185.1 Notothenia coriiceps | reverse complement strand
AAAAAAAAAAAGAATATCCGAATAACGAAATTGAAAACCGAATAGAGGGCCAACGACCAAATATTCGGATACAGCTCTAGTGGTTACACACATTTTCAAAATCATTTTTTCAGATGATTTATGCTACAGCACTGAACTAAAGCACCCTCAGACTACTGTAGCAGCAGTATTGTGTAGAAAAGATGTGTGTGTGTGTGTGTGTGTGTGTGTGTGTGTGTGTGTGTGTGTGTGTGTGTGTGTGTGTGTGTGTGTGTGTGTGTGTGTGTGTGTGTGTGTTACCTCTCTCTTCATATCATCTGGGCAGTGTGGTGTGGCTCTGGACAGAAATGAGGGCAGGTATGTGTGTAATGTGCTCTCGGGTTTGGCTCCGAATGCGAGGGCCTTGAGTCGAGGGTACAGACGCCTCAGCTGATCCTGCAGACTGAACACAAACTAAACATGTTACTTTATCACTTTTTTAAATGGAAACAGTCACTGTCAGAAAAACAACAACCAAGCTATTGACGACACATTCAAATGTACCTGTCATTTGAGATGGATGTCACCAGTTTTATGGAGACATGAATGGTAACTATTCAGGTGGAAACTGTTGGGATAATGGCCTAATGGGATAAGTGACAAGACCAAGGGCATTTTCTCCAAAGATAGCCTTGTGGTTGTTTGATTAAGTATTTGAGGCTAGGCATCAAGGATAATTCACAACCATCTGTAAATATGAAAATGATGTGAGTGGGTTTCATTGTTTGCATTGTGTGACATTTACCCTGATGACAGGGCGTTCTTGGGCATGAAGGCGAAATCCAGTAAAGGAAAGAACTCTTTGGGCCCCATGATGCCAAATCCCTTTGTCAGGTTGGCATGAAGTCTGGGGAGAAAGAGAACAATTAGCACACGTTTAGGTGTAATGGTATAGATTAATTTAGTCACACATTAAAAGCAAGTATACCTAAACTGTTAAAAGCCTAAAGAATCCGTAGTAAATGCAAAGGGCATTGAAAGTAAAGTCAAACAGTAATTGACATTTTACCCAAGAAAGAATATATTTGGTTGTCGCACTTAACATTTTAATTGTCGCTTAGTGTAATAAAAATAAAAGGTGTTAGTTGTATTTGACATGACCAAGGGGAAGATCGAATGAATTAGCAATATATATGTGAGGAAGACTTACAGGAGAAGTCTCTCCAGATATGCGATGGCATACGAAGACAAGGACTTCACTCCGAGCACAGGAAGCATGATGCCCAGCCACACTGAAACACACAATAACAAAGTTCATTAACATCACGGGGCCTTTAAGTTCCTGCCTTAAACGTGTCAACAGCCTGCCTTTTCGGACTTCAATTTGAAAAAGCCAGGAGCAATTGCATGAGAAAAACATGGCACTTATTTCTTATGAAAGGAAATTATATCATCAAAGTCTGTAACTTTAAATATACTGTCGCTATTATAAGAGCTAATGTTGCCTACTTTATTGAATATCCCACTGGAAATATTTCAATGTCAGGTCAGTACCAGAGAGTGGGGCTCAGACAGGAGAATCTTGGGTTGCTTAAACAAGATTAAAGTTTTGCTAAATATAGTTATCCATCACATTTTAGCGAGGCTATTCAATTATTTATACTCAGATCAAGATAACACGGGGGACATTTTGTACTTGAACCTAAGTAAACTTGAGTCGACGGCGCTTGTCTTTTCTTGCCTCGGGTAAATCGAAATGTACTCAGTCATTTTATTTGGCAGAAGGAGGTTGTTATATAATCTTTAAAGAATATTTGCCCTCCCACTCTCTGCCACCCACATCTTGGAGTCAGTACAGACCAGGCCCAGAGTTTGAGCTCACAGATCAGTGGATGTGTTGCTGCTCTAGATGTGCACTGTTGCTTGACACAGAATTGATGTCGGCACATTTAGTTGGGAAAGTGGGAGAAAGGGGAGACACAGGCTGGGACTAATGGAGTGGAAATGATGTGGAAACACTGTCTAGAATCTAGATATTTAAAGGAGTGTGCGTGAGAGTGAGTGAGTGAGTGAGTGAGTGAGTGAGTGAGTGAGTGAGTGAGTGAGTGAGTGAGTGAGTGAGTGAGTGAGTGAGTGAGTGTGTGTGTGTTACCTCTTAGTCCCTGGCTGAGGTCGTAATATCCAGCTTGGCCAAGAGCCCACATGATGGTCAAACACTTCACTGGACGATTTTGAACGGATCGCAGCAACTCCAAATACTAGACAGGACCGACAGGAACAAGAGAAAGTTCAACATTATATTGCAAAGAAATCCCCAGTACAATTGACGAGTTTCAGAAGGGAAAGCAATTGTTTTATTTGTACTTTTACTTCATTAAGGTTGTTTTAGAGCAGTGGACTGAAGGACACACACTCACCTCTGGCAGGTTTTGTGTCGCCATCCTGGGTTTGTCCTGCAGGATCGCCTGGATGCAAACTCTGTAGCCATGGAGAGGTTCTCCTGCAGACAAAGAGAGAAAGGCGTTTCTGGTCAGTTCTTTAACTGTAACCATGGCGATTCAAATATATATTGACCAGCATAAACTATGAATTGACGATATTATTGGCCTTTTTCAACAGTTCTTATTGAATGAAACTATCATCAACTAGTTTTAACAAAGGACTGAGACTAAATATAGAAAAATGTAACACAATTGACCAAATCAAATCAGGATGAAAAACGTACATGTAATCAAATTGTGATGATTTAAAGGTCACCCATCATGCTATTTTTAGGCAATAGCATAGGTCTCAGATGTATACAAATATATAAAAAACATGTCTATGAAGTGTTTTGCTCCAAATACCAAACAGATCACCCATTCTAGCCATGCCTCATATCCCTCTATTTCACTTCCTGTTTCAAAAGTGCTGATTTTGGGTATAAAGCTTTAAAAAATAAAAAATATTGATAAAATAAAAAAGAAGGGGCTGAGCTCATGCGGGACCCGGCAGCTACTGTCTAAACTAAATACTGCGGTGATGAAAGCCATATCATGGATTATCAAGGATTATCTCTGAAACAGTATGGAGCTCAAAGGCTTTCTCTCTTGCCGGTTATACCACAAGGTGAGTTCCTTTTTACTTCCTGCTTCTTCACACACATGCTCTCCAGTACAGGTTAGCTCTGAGTGTTAGCGATGCTAATGTAAACACCGACCATATTACGTCCAAAACAGTCGGGCATTGTTTCTGATAGCAACGTTTCTGATAGGGCCGTGGGTCCACATTTCAGATATTACGTCATATCGGACGCAAATCTGGATCAAAAAAATAGATGCATAAATATCTTTAGGCGACGTATAACAAGAATAATATGGCAT
>NW_011366108.1:0-2634 GCF_000735185.1 Notothenia coriiceps | reverse complement strand
GGGGGGGGGGGGGGATGTTAGGCAGACATCTCTCAAAGGTATGGCAAGCCGATTTAGCTTTTATTCATTTCTGGAGGATATCCAAAAATACATTCTTACTCGTAATAATGTTTATTTCTGATACAAAAATAGAATTTTAACTAATTCTTGATGTCAGAAATTCAATTGTAACTAGTTGTAATGTGTATTTCTGATATCAGAAATACACATTACAACTAGTTACAAAATCCTTTTTTATATCTAGTTGTAATGTGTATTTCTGATATCAGAAATACACATTACAACTAGTTACAAAATCCTTTTTTATATCAGGAATTCAATTGTAACTAGTTATAAATAAAAATTGAATTATAACTAAGTAACAATTGAATTCCTGATATAAAAAAAGGATTTTGAACTTAGATCAAATTGTATTTCTGATAAACAATTTGCATTTCGCCCAGTTGAAATGTAATTATTGATATCAGAAATTGGTATTTTTACTGGTTCAAATGTAATCGTAACAATTGAATTACTGATATTGTTTTTATCATTCATTTCAAATTCCACCTCCCATTGAAATGAATGAGAAAAATGATACAAATCTCACTCGTTAAAATCGCATTTGATATCAGAAATACACATTACAACTAGTTACAATTCAATTTCTGATATCAGAAATACACATTCTTAGTAAGAATAGATTTTTTGATATCCTCCAGAAATGAATAAAAGCTAAATCGGCTTGCCATACAAAGGTGTTTCTTTATGTCAATTTAGAGCAGGGGTGTCAAACTCAAGGCCCGGGGGCCATTTTATGGCCCGCAAGAGCTTGCAAAGAATACAATACGTTTATTATACGGTTACATGCCACTTTACAGAATCACATGGCCCATAAACCACATGTCCCACAATGCATCTCATTTTGTGAGATGGGCACTGAAGAGACTTGCAATTATTTGCCCTGGACTTCTTTTAGACTTAGTTAATTACAAAGTTATTACTCTATTCGATAATAATCTAATTCAGAGGCAATCATGTAATATAATACATTATTTTATATATGCATATTATTTATATAGTTACAACCGGCCCTTTGAGTGCAACCATAATGTGGCCCACGATGAAATTGAGTTGGACACCCCTGATTTAGAGGAACACTTTGTTTTGGAAAAGCCCAAACCTACCTGAAGCAAGCGAACATTCAAGGATATATTTTTGCAAATCATCTCAATTGGCACTACCTTTGTCCTTGTAATAAAACGCAGGAGAAAAGGCTTTTTAGATTATCCTGAGCTTTGTTTGTTTATAAAAGTTTTACATTAGATTGAACACTTCTAAGAGATGCTTGACTTCATTAGATGAATGTCTGACGGCACAGAAGCACCTAAACATAAGTTACTAATTAGCTGCAGGGGGCAAAGTGTTCAAAGCTCTTGCCTTTAATCCTCCTCTTGTTTCTGTGAAAAGCCTCCGAGTAATGAACACAGTTGAAGGACTACAAGCTGACTAAGTGACATAAACACACGTTAGATAATATTCTGTTCGTGTAAACACACTCAGTCACAGCTGCTGAGTCACGGTTAGTCACAGCTGCTGAGTGTACGACACACGCACTGGTTAATGAAGAGACCCTGCAGAGGAATAAAGGTCAATAATAATCACCTTACAACCTGCTGATATCTGACATCCTGACGTATAAATCTTACATTGTTTTAAATGTTATTTCACCACCTGGTTACCCGTGTAGCTGCCAGGAATAAATGATGTTCCATTACACACTGCATCCCAATTGAAATGCAAAAAAACTCAACATTTTGTTTGTTATTCTGCTTTACCGGTCCGCTTTGTGTTTGTTTGCTTATGTAAATATGTGGTTGTGTAAATTAAGATCAGATGTATAGCGTATGGAAACATTATCTGTAACCAATAGGCACGTTTTAAAGAATCAACACAGGTCACTTCCTCCTGCCGATAGGAAACGAGGCCACACTGCTTCCTGTTATTCTCAGATATCCGCAAATAAATTGGTAATAAAATATTAATAAAGTTCCTTTAAACATGTTTTGTTGTTCAATTTGTGCTCTTTAGCTGCAGATGAAGATCCACACGTTTCCTGCTGACCCAATAAAGTCTTAAAAAGGCATTGAATTCATTAATTAATCTTAAAATAAAGCTATATTGGTGTTTAAATTGTATTAAAGGTCGCCTATCATGCTATTTTTAGGCAATAGCATAGGTCTCAGATATATACAAATATATAAAAAACATGTCTATGAAGTGTTTTGCTCAAAATACCAAACAGATCACCCATTCTAGCCATGCCTCATATCCCTCTATTTCACTTCCTGTTTCTAAAGTGCTGATTTGGGGTATACATTTTTTTGGATAAGAAATAAAAAGGAGGGGTCTGAGCTCATGCGGGACCCGGCAGCTACTGTCTAAACTAAATACTGCCGTGATGAAACGCCATATCATGGATTATCAAGGATTCTCTCTGAAACAGTATGGAGCTCAAAGGCTTTCTCTCTTGCCGGTTATACCACAAGGTGAGTTCCTTTTTATTTCCTGCTTCTTCACACACATGCTCTCCAGTACAGGTTAGCTCTGAGTGTTAGCGATGCTAATATAAACACCGACCATATTACGTCCAAA
>NW_011366107.1:0-6002 GCF_000735185.1 Notothenia coriiceps | reverse complement strand
CTTTAAAGTGGACCTATCATGCTATATTTGAATAATATATTGTAGGGCCATACCTATATAAAACATGTCTGCAAAGTTTTTTTTTCAAAATACCAAACAGATCATGCATTTTAGCCACGCCTCATTTCGCTCTATTTGCTCTATTCCAGCCCTGTTTTTGCAAGGGCTGAATCTGTGAGAAGTCTTCTTCGCTGGTTTTGTGGCAGACTACAGCGCCACCTACAGGCCTGGCATATGTACTACAGCGTCTCCAGCGCTTTCGAACGGCAATGGCCGTGGCTGTCTCCTCCTGATAGGTGGAGAGTTGCCCATATGCTCCTTGTTTCTGACGTCAGAGATATTTCAAATCTGGATCCGTCTGTATCAGATCCGTTGCAGCCCCGTTTTTAGAGATTTGGGTATGGAGGAAAAGAGAGAGGGTTGTGTTTTCTGACACTTGGTGAGTTCCCTGACTCACCGGGGACACATATTCATGTATAAAAGACGTAGAAAAATGCATTTTGCATGATAGGTCCCGTTTAAATAAACCTCTTAAAATCCCTGTTGTAGATATGACCTTTCCCGTATTACTCCAACTTGGTGAAAACGTTGAAGTTTCACGTTCTATTACGGTCCAAAAACCAAAGAAACAATCACACACAAACCCAAAATGAAGTCCACGCTCAGTTTGTCTGTGACTCACCAGCCGACACCATCTGTGCTCAGCAGGTGTAGAAAAGATTCAGTCTGCAGGTGTAGACAGGAAAAGATTCAGACTGCAGGTGTAGACAGGAAAAGATTCAGACTGCAGGTGTAGACAGGAAAAGATTCAGTCTGCAGGTGTAGACAGGAAAAGATTCAGACTGCAGGTGTAGACAGGAAAAGATTCAGACTGCAGTCAGTGCTCTGCAAACGGTCCGAATCGTTACGTCTTTAATTCACCTGGGTGTTAGGGAGCCTCGGGGTGATAATTAGATGTTGGCCTCCTGTGGTGGTTACTTTATTAAGCTCATCTTTGGTTAGAAAGCATTTATGCACATGAGTCCTCACCAGGACAGAAACACTGCAGTACAGGGGGGGCTTCAGTTGAACATGGTTAGTTGCTAGCTTTGTGCGGTTGGTTATCCAAACTTGTGTACTACTCGTTGATCCATAATCCAATCGTCCAAACTCTTAAGGCCCTGACACACCTACCCGATGTTGGGAGTCAGAGGCCGTCAGAGGCAGTCGGGCATTCGCGGCGCCCTACTCAGGTTGGTGTGTCCCGCACCGTCGTTGCTTTACGGCACATTGTTGAATCGGCCGCGGGAGGTCAGAGAAAGTCGGGACAAAGAAATCACTCTGATTGGCTGTTCAGCTTAGCGAGTCAGTGCATGAGAAGCGAAGCGGAAGTGAGGGACCAAAACAAGCTATTAAGAAGGCACACACAGACGGTTAATCTTTTTCATTTTCATCTCACCCGGACGCAAGAGTTTCTTTTTTATGTTTACATGTTTTCGATCGACGAGAGAGAGTGAAAATGGAATCCAGACGCTATTTGTTGTTTGTTTATATCACGCAGCCTGTTCTTCTTCTCTCGGCGTATAGTCTGTCTTCCGGTTGTTGCCTCTTTTGAATGACGAATATACTCTGCCGCTGCCTGCTGAAAACAAACACACCTGTTGAGCTCCATGATTCCCACAAGTAGGGCAAGGCTGGTTCTGCGTAGAATGTAACAAATGACTCGCAAAGTAGAAATTCTCTCGTAACGTTTTTAATCTTCCAGAACGAAACTTGCTTTGTTTTTCACTTTTCTGCAGCTAGATTAAAAGGAGATGCTGATTAAAAAAGTAATGGAAAGGTTTGGAAATGTAGAAAAATTGTGTAGATTGCAAGATGTGTTATTATGAAGTAAATATATTTTCTAATTCTTATATTTGACACAGGAGTGGTGTTGTAAGGCTTAGGCAACATGAAAAGCCCTTGATTTCAAAATAGAACATTGTTTGGATTCAATTAAAAAAAAATCCACTCCAATCCAGTAATGAATACAAACAGTGATGTTTTAATGAACTACTAGAATCAAGAAATATGAAAATATCAAGAAGATGTATAATGTATTGCGATATAACCTCAAAATATGGTGATAATATTTACAGGTAATATCGCCCAGCCTTACCCACAAGCATTACATGTACCGGTCACTGCTCTATCCAAACACAGAGTGGACGTCCCTCTGTGTAGCTCAGTGGTTTTGAGTCGCTGACATTGAGACACTCATTGTCCTCGCCCGACTCAGCAGTCCGCTAGCGAACTCTGTCGTCCCCCAGCCAGCTGACATATGGCGCGTCTGCTTCCTGCCTGATCCATCATCTGAGTCACCCCATCGTTCTGTAACTAACAACGTTTCCCCCGTACAGAAAGCCATACAATGATGAGCCAATTTGACCTTGTTTTATTTGCCTAATATGAGATTTGGAAGAAAGAAATATCACACAGCAGCTGTTGTTTGAATCTCTATAACAAGAACTCATGGGACTGTATAATAAACGCTGGGAATGTACGGCTTTAAAAGGGTGGAGAACCTTTTTATGGATCGCGCCCATGCTTCCGGCGTGCCACTATATGGATGTTTTAATTCACAGTGGCATGCCGATAAAACTAACGGGCAGAAATCTGGCCCCTTGTAAAAATAGCTTAAGCTCATTTTCAGTCTGAGTAACTTTCATCACCGGGGATTTTAAATGGCTGTGCAACATCCATTACAGACAGAAGTCATAACCGCCCAGTAATGCTCGATGAAAGCTTTTGTTCCACTTAAACTGCTTATGTGTGCTGAAATATTGCATTGTTAATCATGAGGAATAAACACGGCCACCCTGTCATGTGCATAGCGAGGGTGTGAGTGATGTGATGTGTTGGGGGGGGGGGGAGACGCTATAGCTTCGTAATGTCTCTGATTATGTTTTGGAAAAATATGTGGGAGAAACGTAATTGAAATGGTAATAAGTGTTGGCACATTCCTAAGAGCCTATTAAAATGTTAGATTGTTTACCAGAGGCTGTCAAGGAAATGGATATTTAATAGAGTTTGTTTAGAAGCCAGAATTAGGCAATACATAAGTAAACATAACATAATAGTAATCATTTGTGTTGGTGTTTGGCTAGTAGAAGTGAAATACATGTTGGCTGGCTATCTTCAGTGATTTATGCAAAGGTGGCCAAAGTCTTTATGATAAGCTAAGCTAATAAACCGTAGCTTAAGATTTACTGTATAGAGAAAACTCAACATCAACGTGAAAACATTTCTTTGCCGTTGAGCCGTGAGTTAGATGAATAGGCGATATATATGTAGATGAAGCAAAGAGGTAAAATAACAACTGTTTTTGTTTTCCGGGAGGTTATATGGACTATTTCTTGGAATCAATTATTGCTGTTTTTTCCGGTTACTTCACAACAGATCCTGGACAAGTAATCGTCCAGATAAAACTGAAAATTGTCGTCTTTTTTTTTAGAGAGAAATGCTGATCTTTTTATCTTTTGACAGGGCCAGGCTCTTAATGCTAAGCTAAGCTTATCTGCTGCCAGCTGTAGTTTCATATTTACCATACAGACCCAAGTGATATCCTCTTAGCTAGGAAGCAAAAAAGCTCATATCTAAACTGTCAACGTTAACGCGCTAACGTTTGCAAAGAGAACGGAAACCAATTGTCTTCTCCATGATGGTATGTTTGTGTTTGTATCCGGTTCTGTTGTCTTGACCTCTTAGAATATTTAACAAATTGTACGGTGTCCTTGGGTCTCATGAAAGGCGCCTTAAATAAAATGTATTATTATTATTACCATACAAATTCAGGGTCCTTAAGCTTATTGTCGTAAATTGCCAGTCCTTTCCGCCTGTTAACAATTCCTGTTTTAAAAAATAAAAATCGACTGATTTCTCTCAGCAGTTTGTCATTACTTTACTACAAACCCTAATGTGTTTTTATCTAGCACAATAAAGAGTATTTAAATGTATATTGGAATACAATTATTTGTGATTAACCTAATTACATTTTTAAATCTATTTACATTACATGTCACTTGTTAGACGTTTTTATCCAAAGACTTACATACATGCAGTACTGTGGACAATCCCCACAGGAGCAATTTGGGGTGAAGTGTCTTGCCCAGGGACCACAGCCTCCATTTACACTCCTACTTATATCGTAAAACCATATCTTCTTTGATACTCGACTACACATTTGATGTACTCCCAAGCTTAAATCCCAACAACATTTTCAAGCATGCTCTGTAAACTCCTAATACTGTGGATGGGGGGGGAGGGGAAACCGCCCCATCATATTTCATGTGTAGACGGGAACTGGCTCGACCTGACCTTCAGCCTTTGGGCCTCGAATGATGGCCGCAAACAACAAGTCAGTCCGAAGCAATGATGCATCCATCACTCCAACTCTGTCGAATTAACCGAGGCTTGACATTTGGGACCCACGTGTTTGGAAGCCCGTCGCCTCATGAGACATTATAGCTCAGCTGATAACATGAAAAATGGCAAGCAGAGAGCATTTTATCATGAGGAGAGCGTTATCAAACCGACCGCAGCACTGTGGACAACCTGCAGGGCTTTGGCAGCTAAATCCACTCGTGTCTCCTCTATGTAGCGACGCTGATTTGATCCATCACATCTTGATACATTGTTATCGATCGTATTCGACTGAGAAGCTCCCAACATCTGGTAGTGGTGTCAAGTGTTATTGTTTAATACTGAAGCAAATGTGCTATTCTTCGATTACAGAGAAGCAATTAATTAAACATTGATTCATCTTGTTCCGCATTTTGTATCTTTAAGCCCTCTTTTATTTCTTCAGATCTAACAAAAAACCTTTTTTTCCCTCTCCTGTGAAGCATTATGGGATACATCATCCAACGCTGAAACTGTCCTTATTGACTTATTGTGCAGAGGAAACCTAAATTTATACTCTTCTATACACCGGACAAAAACCGAGTGAACGCTTGCCTTCAGGCTGTTGTGGTTTTATATTTGTTGCTGGTGTTTTTGGGAAGAGATCACAACGTTCAACAGCATCCGGGTATGATGAAAGAAAGGCGTTATAACTGCAACGTGACTTACAGTAAGAAGCAATGCCCGGAGCTTAATAAAATGCCACTCACGACTGTCCTGGATTTCATAGCCAGTGTATTCATGTATCATTTTTCATGCAAGTTTAAATAGAGCGTGCATTTTCATCAAGGAGTGGTTGAGATGTCAAAATGTTACCTACAGTACTAATAGGGATCGTGAGAATACGTTACAGAATGTGAATCCCTTATCAATATTTTTCAGGTTGGTCACATGATGGGAAATGAAGACATCTTAAAAGCTTAAAGATAAATCCACCGAATCCAGGGTGGCTGGTGTATTTAAGAAACTGTTTATGTTATATTTGTTGAAATAGTCTTTGCACACCCAATCAATAAAACTAATACTCTCACTAAAATATATTAATGTAATAAGCCGTTCCAATCATTTTCTTAACTGTCACTGTGCGTCGTTGGATTCTTCCTTACTACCAATAGCCGTGTTTGATGTTCACGCTCATCATGATATCTTTTGTCTCATAATAATCATTTTGGGGTAGTGGCTTTGGATAGCGGTCTGAAGGGAGAGGCTGTCAGAGGCGCAAATTCGGTAACTTGCTTGCTAGGTTTAGCGTCTTCTTTACCGTGGTCTTGCAGATGTAAAACCAAAGAAACACGTATTTTCTGAAAATGTTTCCCAATGTGAATGTTTTGCCAAAAGAATTGCATTTTGAGACACATTTAGGCTCCCTTTTAGGGCTGCTCGATTATGGCAAAAATCATAATCTCGATTATTTGGGTCAATAATTGATATCACGATTATTAAAAACGATTAACCATTTACTTTGAAAACATCAATTCATTGGAGACATTTTTTTTTTAACAGTATGTTTTTAACAGTTGATTACCCTGAACTTTAAGTATAACTAAACTGAAAAACCAATAATAAAAAAAAAAAAAGTAATA
>NW_011366106.1:0-3602 GCF_000735185.1 Notothenia coriiceps | reverse complement strand
CGTCGCTTCCGGGCAAAAAGTTACGGCCCCGCCCACTTTTGAGGGAAACCAACGCTGTCATTTGAACGGCGATCAGGCCTGAAGCCACAGAGCTCTTCTGTTGCTGTCCTTTTTTCTTAGAGGAAGTACAGAAACACGTAACTCTGGATTTGTTTTAATGTTTGAGGTGCAATAAACGACACAGCAACTTTTTGGCATGATAAAACTATTATTTTCCACCTCGCTCATGAGAGTAACAGCTGGCGAAAATTACAGCCTTGCCTACTGATTTTAATTTAACCATATATCGAGCCCGATCTTCGATTTCAAATGATTGAATGTAATTGTTTGCCTGACTGGCCATCGTAACCGGGCTCTTTGAAGATTCAAAAATCCATGTTTTTTTTTTACATTTCTGATCGGATTGGCAAAAACTTCTGAATTTGTATTGACCGCCATTCAAATGACAGCTTTGTTTTCCCCCAAAAGTGGGCGGGGCCGTAATCTTCGCCCGGAAGTGACTCATGTGTTACTCTCATCTATAGTCTGTACTCACCCCCTCTCTCTCCCTGATGTTTCCACAGAGTTCTTGCTACGATATCTCAAACTTTGACCCCGAATTTACGGACGAATCTGTGCCAAACTCCATCTGCTGGTCTCAGGATCTTTCCATCGTAAACGCCAGCGTGATGGAGGCGGACGACGCCTTTGTTGGTTTCTCTTACGCACCGGCGTCCGATGACTCTTTCCTCTAAATAAAACGACCTTTGTTTTGTTCGCCTTAACCGTCACAATAACTCCTTTTGACTAAAGGGAAGAAGAGTTTAAACCACGGATCAATAACCTGTCCTCTGACGCCAAAGCAGCTGGATATAAACAGCACTTAAACATGTGGGGTTGGAAAACAAAATGTGCCAGATGTGCTTTTTTATAAATTTGTATTTATATAATATAACAGATGATATTTTTAAAAGGACATCCTCTATTACTGTTATATTCCTGGTGGTTTCTAAAACTTTATAAAGCCTTAAATTGTCCCTTAAATGAACACTTGAACAACTAACTGGACTTTAAATCACACCATTTGACATGGAAATGTGTTGGTCCATGTAATTACTGTAAAAAAGAAATACACTCATGTGTCTTATTCATTTTAACTACGCTGGAAATAGGGATTACTTGAGACCGCTGAATAATGCATTTTTGGTTTATAGGTCACATTTGTAGAAACATTTCTACTTCTGTTTGTCTTTAAATATTTAGTTTTTATATTGGGTTGTTTATGTTTTCTATTCTTTGCCTTAATGCATTTAACATGATTGCAGAAATTAGAAATCCACAATGCTTTGCTAAGTAGGCCTATATTCCTGCACATTAATAAAAAATATATAAGAAAAGCGTGTTTTTGTATTTATTACTAATAATGTATGTTGTGTAGTGGCTTGGAATTATGGTATTTTACATTAAATTATTTTCTTATTTCAATATATTTATTAAATGTGTTTTATATTATTTAATATTTGTATTTAATCGTACATTTAATCGCATAACATCCGGGTCCTTTAGCAGTTGGAGCGCGCGCACACCAGTGTCACTGTTTCTGTCAACAAAAAGTGGCAGTTAAAAAACGTTCTTTGTATTTATTACTAATAATATAGTATGTGTAGTAATTTGAGATTAAATGATTTTAGATTAAATAATTGTATAATTAATTTGTTTCATTTCAATATATTTATTAAGTATGTATTATATTTAATCTCACTACATCCTGGTCCTTTGAGTTGTTACCATGGTACCGTGAAGTTAGCCCGCGAATGCGAGCTGTAATTTAAAGATTTTAAGAATATATATATGTATTTATAATTAACACACAATGAGTGACATTTTGTCATTAAAAGAGTCGGTTCTGGTGTATTTAGACAGAAGTGGAGGACTTCAGAGACTGGGAGAAGACTGCAGACCTTTTAACGGTGAGGAGAAAATATAATAATAATAATGCTAACTGTTAGCTTAGCTTGCTTACGTCAAGCTAACGTTAGTAGCATTGAAAGCTAAACACACTGGTTAAACTACATTAAATATTTGGATTCAGAATACTTTTTTGTCCGTTAACTTTACATATAATGGATATGTGTCTCTGGCACTGGCAAATAAGCAGTGGTGGAAGACGTACAAATCAGCTAAATGTACTTAAAGTATAAAAAGTAAAAGTAATCATGGCCTTTATGTGTAAATATGTTTATATATTTGACATTTCTAGGTAATATTTTTGCATTAACGAGCATTTTACTGTTAGAAAGACAAACTACTGATTTACTTTTTGTAAAATATTTAAATAATTTGACTCTTTTGTGACTGAAAGAGTTTATCCACTAGTTTAATTGTTAGAAATGCTTGTAGGCCTACTGTATATAACGCTTTTAAATACATTTAGTGGATACAATTACTTTATTTCCCTTTTAAAAGTAGTGGAGTATAAGTATAAAGTAGAATTAAATGGAAATACTCATGTGAGGTTCAAGTTACTTAACAGGTAAGATGTAGCTGTCCCTCTCCTCTGCAGAGCCGCAGCAGATGGAGGCGGTCTACAGGTTCTGCATCAGTGTGAACCCCTCAGATGTGATCGAGGTGGATCCTGAGCTGGGAGACTGTGTTCTGCAGGATCCTCTCACAGCAACTGCACTGTTCCAGTCTGTAAGTGGACAAACTGAGAGTTAACTAAGAGTTAAAACACATTGTAGGAGCCATGAAATGTAGAAAGAAATGCATTTTGTTTGAATACAAATTCGTTTTGTGCTAGTTTATATTTGGGTAATGGTTTGTATTATTATAAGATATTTGTTTGATCGCAATGGGTTGGTTGGTTTGGGTCACATGATATGGTGAGGTGCGTGTGTGGAAGAGAGGGTGACAGGGTCGTTGTATTTTTTGTTGACCGCAACCTTTGGGATTGCTTTGATTATTATTACAATGTCTATGTAAAATAAATTGATCATCTCATTTTTCATTAAACCACATTATTATTCACTGCAATTTTGATCTCAGCAAGTACTTTTTTGATAGCGTGTGATACAATACCAAACAGGCCCGGCCTCAGCCTCTCAGCGACTTTGTTTGTTTCCTGCTGTCGCTACACACACTTCTTCTCCTGTGAGGTTCAATAACTTTTCCTAATTCCTCTCTCAGGTTTGCTTCCTGGCCATAAAGACTCTTTCACTTCTCGATAAGATCCACACAGAGAGTCAGGTAGGAATACAAGTTGAAGCTGTTTCCTGTGGAGGAAATTCTTAAAATAAACTGATAAATGATTTATGGACAAAGTTTGTCTTTTGTTATATTTAATAAAGTAATAAAGAAAGTCAATAAACAAGTGAAATGGATCTCAATGCAGGAACAGAGCTGCTTCATCCTCAGAGGAGAAAGGAGTTCTGCTGACAGTCTCTCTATATATTCATGAGAGGAAACAGCTGCTCCTCCATCCCATCCTCAAGCCATTAAACCCCCCAGTCTTTAACCATTTGTGAATCCACCTTTTACTTCCTTTGCCCTCCTGAAATGTAAACCCTTAACATGTGTCTCTGTTAAACACATACAAGACTAAAAATACAATGTAACAGTGTAAA
>NW_011366105.1:0-3678 GCF_000735185.1 Notothenia coriiceps | reverse complement strand
CATGTTTGAAGGGACGAAATCGTGACATCTTCACGTCTCCCAGCATGGTAAATCGTCAGATGTTCACGTCTTGCCGTGATACCGGGTTGGCCGTAACGCAGCGCGTCTGGTGGAATAGCACCCATTGACTAGAGTGGCCGTGATCTTTGCGAATGCCGCGGCGTGGCCGTAACGCGGCCGTAACGCGACGCAGACGGACCCGGTGGAATCTAGGGGTAACACTCACAAAAATAAAGGCAATTTGACGTTATGAGTGTGTTTTAAGACTAGGAACTGCAAATCATAAGCATAGTATTTTTCATTACCAACACACTGCAGAGGACGTTACTCCTCTTAGGACATTGGCTTAACGTCTTGTCAAAACTACATTTTAATATTACCCTATATTCATGATTGTCTAATCGTTAGCATAACTTGTACAGTTTGTCATTAACTACTGAGATACTTCAATTGCTTGCTGATGGTCAAATATGTAACCCTTCCTTGTGACTCTTTTGCAGCTTGTTTTGTAAAATGTTGTTTATTGGGATTTATTTTTGGGCAGTTTATTTTTCTTCTTAAAAATGTAGATTAGGTGGCAACTGGTCCTTATGCTATTTGCACAGTTTTCTAAGTAATCCTACCTGCTGCTGTTCTACAAATGAAATGCCTGTGCGGCACAACAAGTCCTAAGAAAGGTCTACCAGACTTTTTGTATGGAAAAACGAATTCAAATATTTCCATCAACGGGAAGAAAGGAGCGCAATGGAGGTGTTTCAGGCAGAGGGGAGTGTGTGGGAGAGAGACTCCCCGTGGAGGTAACTTTGGATTGTTGCTTTTGCAGCCCATTTACACACTAAAACTAACACACTACAGGGGAAGGGAGAACCCCCCAAAGCATATCAGGGGCCTCTTTAAATCAATATAAAATCACCAGAGTGATATGAAGAATGACATATACCCAATGATCCAAAGTGCCTGAAACAGTTTTTAATATATATGTGCTGCTGATTGGTTATTTCGCCAAAAATTCAGCCTAGAATATGTTACATTGCACCTGACCTCTGGAGTCCTTTAGATTGTGCTCACAGGGCCTGGGGAACACAAATAGAAGCATTCCATCACAGAGAGCAGTGCACTGAGGAGGAGACTTTGGTAAATCATCCGGTCATAGTCAAGGGCGCTGTGTTGATGGATGGCGTGGAGGTCAGGGAGTTAGCAAAGCCAGATCTCCTTGACAAGTCAAGCATGACGCTCTGCAGGTGACTCGCTCGTATGTTGAACAGAGCGGGGACAGCAGTAATCAGTAGAGGCCTTGATGTGAACACTCATCACAGCTCCTGACAGACGGAGCTTAGGGGCCACCAGGCTCCTGCCTTCATGCCCTATCTGACCCAGAGGTGGACGAGAAGCCACCGACTGCAGAATCACTTCACAGTGACTCTCACTTCTACACGTTCAGGCCCTACTGTCACAGTAGATAGACACTGGAAATGCCCGTCTCAGTGTTGTCATGATAATCACATTTTCAGTATTACCTCCATACACCGTTGTGAGAGATTGAAGTCAATATTACATTTCCTGAACATTCCCCACTTTCACCGACTGTGCAAGCTGATATTTCATTTCAGCAGCAGCTCCAGAGGGTATAGAGTCTGCAGATATTACCTACGTTTGAATGGTAAAGAGGAAAATAAAAAGTGTCAGAAATTAAATATACAGAGCCGCAGTCTGTCTCCTGACAACATACTGCTGCAGTCAGTGCAACAAAATTAATCTGAAATAAGTAAAATAGGTAAAAATAGGAACATCAATTTTCCTCACAAAATGGAATCCCAGTGCACCAACACAGGCTGATTAAAATGTTACCAGCAGATACATACTGCCATTCAAAATACACATCAAAATGCTGTGCAAGGGGAGTTGCAAAGATTTCTGTGTCTAACTGGTTCCACTGTCTGCTGCAGCATCATCAGGACAGAAGATCATTTTCAGATAGGAAACTTTGTAATGGTATCAAAGGCTCACAACAGTACGGAGGGTCAACATTAGAATTGTAATGTATTTAAACTTCTGAAAAAAATCAGCTCACGGAAACTCTGAGCAGAAACACATCATCTTTGCCCAACAGCTAGTTTGTCCATTCATTTTAGGTAAAATATGTTTTACAGTTATAAATATTTTGTATTTTGCACTTTAAGGCTACCTATATGATGTTAGATAGTAAGTCAAATGCAAAAAATAAGTAACACATTAAAGATCTGAAAGGACTTTATAAGAGAATTGTGTTTGCCTAACTCATCATTTTTTCTAGACACCAGTAGATTAAAAGTTGGAACGACAACACAAAAAAGGACATACTTTTTTTTGCATCAAGCCTTGAGTAGACTATTTCCATACAAATGGAATATTCTGCTGCTTAGTGTGTAATGTGTTGTCGCTGTGTTTTTTGTAAATTTGGTCAGCTGCAAGAGGTCGTGTGTCTTTCCCCAAAGCTGTTGGCAAAGCTGTTTTAATGGTATTTCATTTGTGACGCCGCACATGGCTGTTCTGTGGGCCCTGCCATGAAAGTCAAATGCCCTCTGCAGATTTGATCCGTTGCCGGTCTGCTAACGAGTATCTCAAAGGCAGGCTTTTACTTTTTCTCTCTGGTTGAAAGTTTCAATCTATTTCATCTTTACCGCTCATTGTTGTGCCTGTACAAGTAAGTAAGTAAACCCACAATAATGTCACAGGTTATTAGAGTGTTAGGCACAGCCCCACCTAGTGTCAGCAGAAAGTATTACAAATAATGATAAATGAATAAATGAATAAAAAATATATAAAATATATTTTAAGATCATGTTTAATCATCTGATTCGTACGGAGCCTCCTAGGGGACATGGAGAAGAAAAAAATATATATTTGAAAAAAATAATAATAATAATGTTTTGCGAGATCTCGCAATACTTTTCATTTAGCTCAATGTACTTCCTGGTCAGTTCGGCTGCTACGGCAACACAGAAACCACAACAATGGAGTGGTTCATCGATTTTACTTTGAGCTTGGCCTTAAATATAAAGATATAACATCAGTGCTCGGAAATAGGCACTGGTTTCACACATAGACTGTATATATAAAGGGCTTCACATAAGTGAAGACACCTCAAGAGAACACTCAGAGCGAGGGGACATGCACGTCCCTCTGAGCTGAGTTATTAACAGATTCGAATTTCGCGGATCAATAACTCATGAACATAACGTTGTAAAAATACAAACAATATGACTTTACAATCATAGCAAGATAGACAACGAGCTACAGAGTCGTTTTTATCAGAACAGTTCGATACGCGCCGTCATCCGAGCTACACATCAATATTTGGTCACAATCTGCAGCTGGAGGAGGAGGAGGAGTGCAGGGACCGTCTAAAAACTGCAACAGGGTTTTGCGAGATATTGCAAAAGTATTGCGAGATCTCGCAAAGGGGTTTTGCGAGATCTCGCAAAAACTTTTTTATTTATTTTTTGTTCAAAACAATTTTTTTTCTTCTCCATGTCCCCTAGGGGGCTCCGTAGATAACTATATAAGTATCCAGCTTTTCAACACATTTATTTCTCTGCAAGTCTCCATCGTATGGGCTCAGAACAGTCTCATAATGCACACATGCACAAAGAAGGATTCACACTTGTATTTCATGATCCGCAAAAGGATCCACACTTG
>NW_011366104.1:0-1757 GCF_000735185.1 Notothenia coriiceps | reverse complement strand
ACTTGATGAAGTCAGGGCTCAATGCTAACTTTGAAAAGTGGTTGCCATTTTTAGTCACCTTATATTTTTAATAATTAAGATACTATGCAGTTATACATCAACTTAATAATGAACATGTGACACAAAAGAATGTTCAAATGCTTTACAATAAGTAATTAACACAATTATTTGAGACTTAAGTGGTAGGAAACGAGTCCACCCTCAATGGCTGGTATACTAAACACCAGTAGTGCAGCTGTTGTTCTTCACAGATCCCTCACAAAGGAATTGAGCAAGTCACTAGTTTCTTCGTCATCCGTTGTCTCCTTTTCAAATGTGTTTTTTTTTTACCTTTGTGCTGACCCCCACCGCAGATCCATTGGCCCTTCAGCATTGAAGTCTTGGATTGGTCAGGCTAATGTTAAATAAATTAAAACCATTCACAGTTAAGAATTAGATAATAATTATTAATGCTGTAAATTACCTTTTATATGTCTAACTATATTTAAAATGTGTTACCTTTTTCCTATGGTAAAGTTTTGTTTTGCACTTTTATTTTGGTAGTAATAAGATCAGGACTATTACTTTGAAGGAACTTTTACCGGAAGTGAATGAACAATGGAGCAGAATGTACATACATATATATTTCGCCTCCCAAGACTTTACACATTTCCTCTTTGCTTTCGTTCGGGTTCACCTTGCGCTTTATCAGTTGAATCACTTTGAACATTCGTTTGAGATGTTGACGGGTTGGCCGAACTTTGATATTATTTCTGAATGGTTGCCAATGGCAACCTGGCAACCGTTACCGTCGAGCCCTGGATGTGCAGCAGTGGTTTGGTGGTATTTGTAAAGGTGAGGGATTTCATTAAAGACCCCTCCTCATTTGGCAATTTGGCTTTTTTTTTGCATCACACACTACACAGAGACCTTTCCTAACGAGACGTAAAGAGCACCGAACAAATAGAGCCACCTTTTAGAAGAAAAGGGACCAGAGCTGCACATTTATCCTCACCTGGTTCCTATCAATACACATTACTTTTGTACTGCTCCTACTGATGTTGTTTGTTTTTCGGATGTATAAACTGTCTGATTGTTGAAATAGTAGAATCAATAAAAATCTCTCTCTCCCTCCCAGGTGTCCATGGCCTTCAGTTTCCTCCTCCTGACTGCAGGCATCACTTCTCTGTCTGTCCGTTATTCAACTCCCCATAAAATGGAGTCATTCGGAGAGGGAGACTTGTTCTTCGTGGACAAACAGGCGGTCAGTTTCAACAAAAGCCTGAATATCAGCTCCACGGCAGGGATATGGCTCTCCTGTCTGGGTTCAGCTCTGTTAGTGATGGGGGTTTTCGTTTGGATCCTCCAGAGGAAAGCTAACCTGAAGGAGAAGCTGTTCTATAAACAGGGGGAACGAAGAGGGGATTTGGGGTCCAAATGGAGGGGATTTAGAGACCTAAACGTGGACGTGGTCACTAATCCAACAGGTGTTGAAAAAGGGAAGATACCCGTCACATTTTCAAAAGTGGAAAAGGTGCAGTCCACTTCTTAAAGGTCCCCTATATCATACTGTTTCTCATCAATATATCACAGGTCTCATATATATCCAGAGCCTGTCTCTGATTGGCGGAAACACCAAACAGATCATTGTAGCATTACCCATAATCCCCTCTGTTTCAGCCCTGTTTCAAAAAGTGCTGATTCTCTGTCTGTTACTTTAAAATAAGGCCCTGTCCACACGGAGACGAAAACGGATTTCGAACCGAAGACGATTTCAA
>NW_011366102.1:0-25813 GCF_000735185.1 Notothenia coriiceps | reverse complement strand
CACACACACACACATGACAAAAGACACTTTTAGTCGCCAATGATCACACTTTTTTTCTGACTATAAAAGGTTGTGTCTCGTATGTAGGTTCCAACTTTTAGATAAGCTATCTGGCCGTGTACGGTTTGTGAGGACTGCGTCTAAACAGTGTCCGCCGTTTATGCATAGTGGATACAAATCATTATTGCACCCTTTAGATTTGAGACCGACAAACATATAGAAGAACGGTTTGTTTCTACTGTGTGTCTCTTTCACACCGCCCTCCTGCCTGCTGGTCTGCTCTACACGGCTGGGAGCAATCTCCAATCAACCACACCTGCAACTTGCTCATCAGCCACACTATTAAAGCCTGCAGCCTGCACTCATTCCCTGCCGGATTGTTACGTGCCGCTCTAGCTTTTTGCCAGCAGATTTTTTGACAAGCTTTAGCTTTAGCCTCACACTGATTATGCGTGTCTCTCCCAGGAGGAATCCAAGGCGTACCACACTCCCATGACCAGCCAGGCCTCTCTACCCACCCTGGAACAACTGTTTCCCACTGGTCAACCAACCTCCACTCCCAGCTCCCCTTTTCTTATAAACAAATGTTACTTTCACCAGCTGATTCCGAGTCTGATTCTGGGTCCCCTCAACTACATGTGACACCAACAGTGACTTGTACTAGCTGCTGGTCGCATAAAAAAAGCAGAACGATAAAGCACGTTATCGTACTCTAAAATAATAACATTCTGGCAACATAACACAATCTAACTTGCAGCTGAAAACGTTTTAAGAATAGTAGGGCATAATGTTCTAACAATGTTATCAAAAACATTTAGAAAAGGTTATTACCAAGCATTTTAAGAATGTTTTTAGAGAAAGTTATACTACCTTTCAGAAGAACATTCTGGGAACCAAAATAAAACTTCACGCTGAAAACGTTTTAAGAATAGTAGGGCATAATGTTCGAACAATGTTATCAAAAACATTTGAAGAAGGTCATCATAAAATATTTTAAGAATCTTTTCAGAGAAAATTATCCTACCTTTCAGAAGAACATTCTGGGAACCAAAATAAAACTTCCAGCTGAAAACGTTTTAAGAATAGTAGGGCATAATGTTCCGAACAATGTTATCAAAAACATTTGAAGAAGGTTATCAAAACATATTTAGAAAGTTATCACCAAACATTTTCAGAATATTTTTAGAGAACGTTATCCTACCTTTTAGAAGAACATTCTGGGGACCAAAAGAAAACTTCCCGCTGAAAACATTCCTAGAACAGTGAATGGTAACATTCTCAGAATGTTTTTAGAACCAAAAATGTCTAGCTGGGCCAGCACTAAAGAATATTACAATTCACTGAAAGAACATCATGCTGTATTGAAGAAGATAGGGATTAAGAGTAGGAAATGTTCTCATAGGCCATCAGAAATAATGCAGGTTAAAGGCACTACAGCATTTGCTTCAGATTTCAGCCCTGCAGGTTTTAGCTTGGTCAGTTTTGAAAGAACTGAACGATATATTTCCGTTAACAGAGAGACAACGATTGGCTAATATAACTGTACTCTGATTGGTTATCTAGACGTGGCGGATGTATTTACTAGTCTACATCGCATGATGAAAAAAGTGAACTGAGAGGTTCCAGACTAATAGCAAAGCCGCTTTGGGCATACTATACATACTATGACTGAGATGTCTGATTATTAAAGTAGCGAAAATACCAAGAGTTTTCAACATTGTTACACTGTACATTGACATATTTATGTCTGAATCAGCTTTCTCCTGTTCATGATGAAAAATAATCTACTGCCAAAAAATCTGAAACCTCGAAAGAGCTCCAATCTCATATGATTAATGAAGAGAATATGGCATGAAACCTGTCTGTGTTTCCAGATGGAAGCACCCGATGATTCTTGAACAGAGGCTAAAGGATAGGAAGGGAAATATCAGGACTAATGAGTTCTCGTGGCATTAAAATCCCACGTCTAGGCACTTATGTGAGTTTTGGATAAAAAAATACTGCTGAGACTTGTGGGTGTTTTTTCCCTCTCTAAATTGAGGCTTCTCCGCTTCCAAGCCCGCAGAAGGGCATGGAGTTAGATTTTTTTTTACACCGCAAGAACACATTTGTGGTCCTAATATTTCCTTTCTGACTCTGAAACCCCTCACCTCCAAGTACATCTGTGGTTGTTTAGCAGGGGATACCTGAATTGCTGCTGCTGCTGCTGCTGCAGCTGTATTTTACCCTTGCACAGTGTTAATCCCAGGACAAGTCTTTATTGTTTAACATAGGACAAGTAACCAATCAGCTGTAAATAGACACAACCAAGATAAAGTGGCTTTACCTCACAAAATACAAATAAAAACGAATGTAAGTATATATTTAAAATCATTTGATTCAAGGAAATCCTCTGATTTCAAATTTCAACAACAACGTGAACTTGAAGCCACTGCAAGATATATTCAACATGTTAGGAAATACACCTTTTGCTTTCCCTTTGAGTTAGATGAGAAGATAGTTATCACTCTCATGTCATTTCACTCGCCGGTAAAAACAAAGAGTCAGCGCTAAGCGGAACATTTACATTTTTCATGCCTAAAAGCTACGTTGTGTATTGTACCTAAAAAAAAGGATCCAAAGTTCAGATTTTCTATACTTTTCCTTTTAAAATAAAACTATAAAATAAAATGTCTGTGGATCCACAGAGAAGAGGGTTGACAGAAGCAGCATGGCCTTTTCGATGGCTGCAAAATTCCGGAAACATTCGTTAAGCTCCACAGGAAGAGATGCAATGGCTAATCTATATTTTAATGAAAAGCACTAAAATAAATGCCATGAATTATTATTAAGTGTCTTTTGAAAAGTTGCAGCTCGGTACCAAAGGCCTTGATGTGTGCATACAGCTGGCTCACCACAAAGTCTTGCTCTTGCGGGCTTAAGTTCAATACATTCAGATATTTTGTTATGTCAACCACAAGAGCCAAATCTGCTGCCATATGGTATCTGAAAGTTCTTCCATCAGTTGTGCTTTTGAGACAAAAAAAATCCAATCTCCTCCAACTGAACAATCGATGCAGTGCGGACCCCCCGACTGAGCCGGATTTCGAGCATAAACTGCTGAAACTGCCAATGGTTCAGGGCTTTAGGCTGAATTAAATCATTTGCCTTTACCAATGATTTCATAACAATATCGATTTTAGATGTTTGGCGAAGAGAATCTGCTGGGGAATGGCGCTACCTCCTTCTTCACTGAATTTGTTACAGATCAAAGCGGACAATCCACTTCGTTCACCAGCCGTGACTGACACGAATAAATCTGAACCTTTTATTTGGCCTTTCGAGCTTTGTTTGGTTTGACTTTTTTTAATATATTTTACATGCAAAGAAAGGAGCAGGAGAAAGCTGCCTTTAAAGAGTGTGATGATTGGAAAGGAAAATCTGAAAATTCCCAGACAGCACTCTAAAAGCAGCAAAAAAAAGTGACAGTTCAAAACACCTCCACGAGACAGGAAAGTAAGAGAGAACAGAGAAAAACAAGATGAAAAGCTCTAAGTAGTTTGAGCACAACTGTTAAACATTTCCCAATTTGGGATCAATTAAGTACCTTTTATTTTATCTTAAATGAGCACTGATGAAAACGATCAGGCCCTTGAAGTCCAGGAGATGCAGAAACGAAAGCTGAAGGAACAACTCTGAGGAAAAGGAAGGATCTCACTGCGGAGTTGACTAAATCAGAGAAGAGTTCCAAACATCTACAGTACAGAGATCGATTAGAGACAAAGATCAAGACCTAGCAGATTTAAAGAAAGAAAAAAACGATGAATAGATGATTGGTGTAAAATAAAAGGACAAGAACAGTATACGTTATGCATTTTCTTCACAAAATAAAATGTATTTTGGCCTATACATTCTCTTAATATACATCGATGGCCTACAGAGTTGACAATAATAACATGATTTCTCCTGGGAGAGCCAAAGTCCTGGATGGGCCCCAGGGCCTGCCTTTGACACTGGATCTAGATTTCTCTTATTAGTTTGTCATGCATTTCTTTATTACAACTCCACACAGATTTTTGTTTTTTGTTTGCCCAAAATACAAGTGAATACTAGTATGTTTTACTTTTGATTAATCATGTTAATCACACATTATCATTGTGATCAAATGTTTTTATTGACTGACACCACAACTTTAAATGCAACCCAGTAAGCAGACTTCAAAACACGTCTGAGAAACAATGAGATGGCAAATGTAGGTCATTTCTCACACAATGCATGCTCACGTCAAAGGCAGTGTGCCGGCTGCATGTTTGAAAGTGTTGGCAATCTGTGGGAGGATGGCGCTGGCAGGTGGAGGGCGAAGCAGGAGGGCTCCTGAGAGGCCACAGGTGTTGGAGACTGGAGTTGTACAGTTGAGGGGCCCGTGTAAAAGTTAAACAAGCCCCAATGTGCTGGACGGACCAAGGTAAGTTTCCTAGGACTTTACACAGGTAGGCCTTTGTTTGGCTCTTCAAACTATAAGGAAATGTAGATGTCTGTAATGTAAAGGCTAACATGAACAGGCGCAACCACACAGGAAAAGGAGGGTATTTGAGCGGCTCTGCAGTTGTGTATACAAGTTAAATGACTCAATGAAGTCTTTCATTTGTTAAAACCCATGTTAGTCTGCATAGTCTGCACATTTTCTCAGACCATTCTTGCACCATAATCCAATTATATGTTTTCACTTTGTCTGATCAGTATGTGCAAAATAAAAAAATACCGGATTAATAAACCATATATTGATATAATCCTAAACATCTTTGCAAATCTGCTAAATTTCAAATACTTAAAATTCATTAAAATATTCTACGAAAAACTTTTGGTTGCGTTTAATTTAGCAAACGTTGACTGAGCTCAATATATTCTTGAGCCTGCACTTTCACACGTACTTGAACACAGAGCGCACACACACATACATAGACAGAGCTTCTAGGAAAGGGTTCATAGTACATCCCGTGTCCTCAGGTCCAGTTAGGCAGTCTTGTTAAATAAGCAAACAGCTCGTCTCGCCCTGTTTGCAGTCTGGCTTTCTCTGGCACTAAATATTGGTGACAGGTGTCTTACAGCAAGCGCAGCAGCACCTGGACTTCATTATCCAACCAGACACAGCTGGAGCGCAGCCAGCTGCCAAATACACACACACAGACACACACAGCCAGTGGCGTGACGGAGCACACACACATACACACAGATGTAGACCACCGTGCACGGTAATGTTCAAGCTTGAGCCATGTGCACATACAGGTATGCAAATGCCCCAGCACGAATGTACAAAATCACAGTCACACATTTTCTCTCCCTCTATGCTGTTTACACACATACACGTTTGTGCAACTATACTTGAGGGTACCACCAATCCCCACCCAATAACCAGGCTTGGAGAGTAACGTAATACATGTAACAGTTACGTAGGATACACATTTCTTAAAACTGTAATCCTTTACAGTTACAGAAAAAAAAAAGATCAGATAACAATTAGATTTTGAAAACTGGGAGTTACTACCAGGATAACAACGTTACAATGTAGTTTAAAATTCAGAAGGATATATTAAGAGGCTCATGCGCACACAGTACAACACTTCACGAGTCTGACGACATTCTGACAAAAACCTCCCGGAAGTTTCAAAATGCTTCCACTGGGGGGGTGAAGAAAAAAGCTATCAGGCGAGAGGGGAAACAAGACCACCGTTAAGGGCAAGCTTTGCCTGCTACCTGTGAAATACTGTCTTTATCTAACGGGTCTAAGTATCATTTGAATAAGCATTTAGGTGTAAGAACAACGCTAACCGCTAATGTTAGCTAACTAACGTCGTTCTAACCTGTCGACTACTACTACTACTGATTTTTTTTTGCAGTAGGAAATGTTTAGTTTGCATGAGCAGTGACTCCACCCCACCACTGACAAGCAGTTTGTCATACCATAAATATAATTTTTGCAATACTTTTGTGGGCTCGAGGTTTGATCTCACTCTCTCCTTTATTAACTAATTTGAAAATACTGACCAGTGACAGATAGATGTTTCATACCTCCTATTTTATTATTTCTGTCTAATTTTGTAATGCTGCAACACCTGAATTTACCTTGTGGTGATGATGAATACATTTTTCGTCGCTTTATTGAAACATTTGTTTTAATGTCGTTTCTTTACAAATTCCCTAATTTGCAGGTTCTCCTTCCCTTTGCTGTCTTTTTCCAGAGCCCCGGGCAGGGTAAACACACAGGACAAAAGTCCCCCTCATCCCCCCGTATCTCCCCCTACCTCACCCCTGTGCCGTCCCCACCCTGACGGCACCCTGGGGCCCCTCGGCTCGCTGTTTTGTTTTTGTAGGACTGGCCGCCTCAGCAGACAGACAGACAGACAGCAGACGTCTGTCCCCTGGGAGGATGGACTGAAGCAGAGCTCACAGGCAGATATATATATATATATATATATATATATACAGTCTAATATCCTACTGCCAGTTTATCAAACTAAATCCTAACACTCTGTGCCACTTGTAATATGATTGCAAAAACCAATGGAAACTGATGAATTTAAATCTTTGCCAGAAGGTAATTGTTAATTGAATATTTTTTGGCTTTGTGTTGTCGATGGGAAAAAAGCAAGAAAACTGAAAACTTCACATTGGGCTCTGGCAGATTGTGAAACTTATTTAAATAAGAACGATTGACTGACTAATTTGATTCCCTCATTCCCTTACGTCAGATCGCAGCAAGCGACCATGTAGGGCACTGGTCTGATCCCCGGCTGTTTACATTTTGAGATGCCTTCACGTGTTTCAAAGACCACAGTCATTTCATGTACAATGAAACAATACCTGTTAACCCCCAACCTGTAAAATATAGCAGCGTGTTTAATGGTCCTAGTCTTCAAACTACAATATGATGCTCTACACACCCCTCTAGCGTCATATTTGCACATATCAATTTCCACTAGTTACATCCATGCAGTGTTTTGACGGTAAAACTTCTGTGTTCACACAAAACGGTTTTGTTAACTAAACTACTTGTTTAGGAAAAAACTTGTTTGGGTTATGTTTGTAACGTTAAGTAAAATCACTCAAAGATGACTTGTGGTTAACACTCAACACAAACTCTGGTCTGCTGGCTGGAAGCCCTGTGTTATTTGACCAATCCATCTGACCAGACATCTATTAACCAGACATCTATACATCGTCGTACCGTGTCCTTTTCTCCGGCCATCTATGCCCGTGTAGAGTATTTTTTTTGTTGGACTCATATGTAGCACAGCCGACCAAGATCTTTTATTTGAAGACTTGGGATTGAGAACGGGCTTGCTCATCCAAGTGATGAACATCAGTAACACAATTTCAACAGCATTTGTGTGTACCTGAACAGACAACCAAGAGAGGCAGTTCGCAATCAGGAACACAATATTCAAGGCCAGCTTTAAACCCAGGACATTGAGGTCACATACTGGTAATAGAAAGTCGCAATAATAGAATTGATTTTATTTGAGGGATTGATGGTTAGATGGTTGAGACAATGTAGATTCTCTTGTTTGCGTGAAAGCAAATGCATAGTTTGAACGTTTGTGATATAATAAACTGGTGTGATATATTGGTGACAAGGAAAATTCCAGCCAACAAATTCTCGCTGTCTGCCTTTCAAAGCGTATACCAGTCAAACATTTGGACAAGTGCAAACCCTAACACTAATAACCCTGTGAGCCCGCAGACTCATCCCTGGTGGTGCCTTTTGCTCCATTAGCCAAACTCTCTTCTCGTTTCCTTTGTCGCGATTCTTTCTCAAGTACACATGCAAAGTGAAACATTTATGTAGGCTCAACTCTGCCTCTTGTATGCAAAAATAAATACCAAGAGAGCCAACAGACAGACAGACGAATGGGCAGATAGACAAATAGATGGGGAGGAAGGATGATTGAAAGAGACAAAAACAAGGAAAGACACAGAGGATTAAGGAGTAAGGAAATCAGTCTGAGAAGTTGAGGAGAAGTCCCCAGAGTTGAGTTGCCCCTAGGGCAAACAGAGGTTAAGCTAGATCGCTCACACTTAAACTCTGACCTTTTTATTGTCTCTCTCTCTTCAGGGCTGACTTTCCCAGGAGAACAGACGGACTCAGTTCATCTGTATTACATTCACTAACAAAGAAACTCAAAAAGTTACTCTTGAGCAGGCATTGACATTATATCAATCAAGACTACAGGTGACAGGCGCCACCTGCAGAAATGTAAACTTTAGTAACGACTTCTATTAATGCTTTAACTATATTTAGGATCGATACAGACACCATAATCTGTATCTGTGAACATACAAAATTAAGTCTTTCTTGTTTTTGGATAAGGTACTGGAAGTGGTGTGGTGTATATAATGTACATTTCCCAGCTGTGGGACTAATAAAGGATTTCTAATTCTGAAAATAACGTTTATTATTGGCATATAATTAGTTATAACATATATTTATAACTGTATTATTTATCCCTCTCTCCGTCTTACTTTTAATGCAAGAGCAAAAATTACAAAATAGCTAGCTAGCGCAAAAAGGACTGTTTAGACCCAGAGCTGTAAGTGCCCACTTGATACCTGTTCCACTCATTTTCTGTAACCAGTACGGCATCAAGGCAAGACGGAATAGGCTAGCTCTTACTAGCCAGTTGCTAAGAGTAAAATGTAAAAACTTGCTTCATTCAGACACAATTGTCAAATTCCGGGAAAGCATATCACACGTGTTGAGGAAACTGTTGAGTCTTACATAGAACAAACTAAATTACCAATTTTCCAAATTACATTTCCACCAAATCATTTTTGTTTTACAACTTCTGAACCAGTTGAGTGTTGCCTTTGTGAAAGCAGATCCGACCAAATTAAAACAATGTATCATGCCCGGAATAGTTAGATTCAAGAACCAGACTAATTATTAATCGAAAATATCTGAAGTACAAGCAGCATAAGATGATAAAAAGCAAGTCTCTTGCACGTGTTGACCAAAATACGAAATATATGCTTAAAAAGTATGCTAGCAAACTAACAGATCTTAATATGCACAGGTACGAGATACCTATCATCCTAATTGAGTCCTAGCTTTATTACTGTGCCAAAATGGGCTTGGTGTTTTTTTATTTTAAAACAATTTAGAGAAATGTTGTAAGTGAACCTTGACGAGACTTTCTATTGTATTTACCAACTTAGAGCCACAAAAACCATTCCACAGTTGGACTAGTAGTGCTGGCCAAAATGTAAGCCTCTACCTCACCAGTTTACACACACACACACACACACACACACACACACACACACACACACACACACACACACACACACACACACACACACACACACACACACACACACACACACACACACGCACACAAAAACATGAAGCACACAAGCCTTAACACAATATAAACACAAACACAGCATACACATCCACACACAAGTTTCCAACATTTACCCACTCACCTAGCCTGCAGCAGTCCAGGGGCGTCTCTGTCTGTTTTGAGGATGCCGCTCAGTGTGTGTGTGTATCTAAGTGTGTGTGTGTGTGTGTGTGTGTGTGTGTGTGTTTATGTGTGTGTGTGCGTGTGTGTGTCAGCGTGCCAGGGACAGAGGTGGTGTGTCAGTGAGTGCTGCTGTTGCTGTGGAGTGAACAGGGAGAGACAGAGGGAGGAAGAAAGAGGGGTAGGGAGGTAAGGTGTGCTCTCCCTGCATCCCTTTTCCTCCTCCTCCTCCTCCTCCTCCTCCTCCTCCTCCTCTTCCTCCTCCCCAGCCAGAAGGAGCAGCAGAGTGGCACAAGAGGCAGAAGGTGGGAGGATCAGAGGAGTTAGAAGAAAGACAAACTCAACAGGAGCTACCCTGAGTGGCTAATTTGCTTACATTCTTTCAGACCCTTTGTTTTTCCAAATCAGTTTATTAGCATATCTACTTAGGCACATGTGGATATAAAGTGTATATGTTTTATATAATTTCTAACTATACTTTGACTTTACACCCTCCTATTGTCCGTCTCAATACTTTGTATGAATGCGTTTTTAAGATGAAAAGCATCACAAGGCAGACCAATGGACAGAGATTGGCACAGACAGACAGACAGACAGACAGACAGACAGACAGACAGACAGACAGACAGACAGACAGATTGAAGACAGAGGGGAACTCCGTATTTCCCACAGTGCACTTGTCCCCGGGGTGTAACAATCAGTGTCCACAAAATACTTTCTCATATTTTTTTAATTCAAATTTGTTGAGTGTTTTTGTGCAGCAACAATTTAGTACATTTTGCCAAACTACTCTTCTGTTAACATTGGATTTTCAATGAATTTTGAGAAAAATATGTACTGTGAGCACGACATTTTACGACAATATATAGCGTCAATGTGGGAGAGTTTTATTGTGACAAATATGACCATATTTGGAAAAAGAAAATTAAAAGGAGAGAGATCAGGTGGGGCTGGATAACATCAGGTTTAAACAAAAAATTACAAGATAAATCATTAGATTGGTTCACAAGGTACTTCTGTAGTTCTTGTTGAATGTGATAATAATTGGGATGCTAATTTGGGCTAATATGATGGCTTGTTTACAATATACTGACCAGAAAAGTCGGACTCCTTGCAGTTTTGTTTAGGACAAAAAGCTAAGCTAACGAGCTAGCGATTGCATTTTCCCTTCAAAAATCATAAAAGTCATTTTCATATGTGGAGATTATCCCACTGAACTGAAAAACTGAACAGGATTATTTTTTGTGCAATATTACAAAATCCACTGGATCCCATTTCTTTTGTTGAAGGACACATGGCGATGCTCACTTCAGTGTTGGCCTACAAAAATACGTCATCACTAAAGTCGAAAGGCTACTATAGAATATTTGGCCAATGATGCAAAAAATAAACTGCGTAAACCAGTTGTCACTATTCAGGCTTAAGTCATGACTCCAATTATGGATGTCCAAATGCTTTATTCGGTAACCCGTTGCAGAGAATGTACCACTTCGCATCTAATGTTAGAAATATGAAATCAGTGAGGGTTTAGTTCTGGCTCTTAATATCTAACAAATCCCATGAGTGGTTTTGAAATGTCGCCGGAATTTATTTGTGTTTTGATTTTGTTTAATGATAAACTTAGATTTTCTTTTTCTTTTCTAGTGAAATGCTCCTTTAAGTGGCGCGGGATTTCCTCCTTTTCCGAAACACACTGAGAAACAGAGTGGAAGCCAAAACCAGATGGGAGGACGGCGATTCAGACGGAGGAATGAGAGGCGAGGAGAGAGGAGTGAATGATGAGAGGAGGAAGAGCAGACGTCTGAGGACCACCATGTCTGCCCACCATGTCGCCCTCCTCTCCTTTTCCTCATCTGTCTGTCTCCCTCCCACTTTAATACAATTTCAACTCTTCTCTCTAATGTTTTTCTCTATCTTTTTCTGCTGTTATTTCACACCCCTCCCTCTCTTCCTCTGGGTGTGTTTTTTTCTCTCTACTTTCGGTCACACTCCTTTCTTCACTTCTCTCTGTTTCTACAGCTGTCTCTTTGCACTTGTTCTCTCGATGCTTGATCACTTATTTAACTCCGTTCATGAACTGCTTAACCGATTTCAGTAAATGTTTCTTTGTGTGAAAACTGTGAGTCCTGAATTTGCGTTACCACATGTATTGACCAATGGGGTTTGCAAACACGCCTTAAACAGTTTCGCCTACACATTTGTAATCTCTTTGTATGTATCTCATCTTCCATCCTGTCAGAACTTCTTCTCCTTCTCTATCAATTTCTCTCATTCTTCTATGTCTGCTGCAAGTGTGTCTGTTGGCTACATTAGTTGAAGCTCTGCTCCATTGGCTGATTTGTAAACTCATAGGCAAAGTTCAGGGAGGCTGCCAGACCAGAGGAATAAGCCCCACCCACCAACTCCCCCAATAGAAGCCCACCACCCTCACACAACTAATGAATAAAAGAATGTTGCACAAAGGCTTTCAACAGTCCCCTGGGTGTGTGTTTGTGTGTGCCCATTTTCAGAAAGTCATTAGGGTTGGCGCATGCAGACAAAAAAAGCAATTAAAGGCCTTATAAACACAACCGCAGAAAGAGTGAAAAAAAAAAAGTGTTGCCCACTTAAGCCGCAGTCTAAAATGTGTGAAGCAAAACCCACGACTTCTTAAATACACTTGAATGAAAAAAAATATTGAAAAAATACAGTACAGCGTAGTTAACACCAGTGATTGATTGTATGCATACAAAATACAGCACTCATTATTTCCCATGCAAGTCCTGACACATGTCATCACACTTGTCAGGATACACCACTGTCTTATTTCCCAGAGTCAAACATGGATGTGTAAAGAGAACTGGATACATGCGGCGCCCCATTAATTCCTATGAGAGTTGGCACATGAAGCCAAAATGGCTTCTCGAATACAACAAATCCTGGATCTCCCGGCAATCTTCCAAATAAATGGGGGCCATTTAGTAAGCAAGTTGTGTTTGCCTTCCACTTCGTCCCGGCTTCCTCATCTCAGTCAAATGAATGCAGAGGGAAAATAACTTTGTGGGTTTTTCCTTTTAGCACATTTTAGAACTTTAAGGCCCTAATTAATTAAATAAGGGCTATAAGACTGTTCGTCGTGTCAAGTTGAAAAAATATTCTCTTATTTACAGACTTGTCTTTCTGGGCCAAATTAACATCACAGACTGACACAGAAGTTGTAGTAGCACCGTTTGGCCACTATGAATATTTGCTTTTACGCCCCGTCTCACTTACTGGGGGCTTGGAGTCAACACATTGAATACCAATTCCAAAAAACACTCCACAACATGTTTGATGTGTTTCTCAATTGAGAGCTTTTGTTGAGTATATAAATCATACCTGTATTTAAGTACATCATTCTTTAATACCAATCACAGAACACAAAACTGAAAATCGACAATACATACGTTCTTTATTTAGGCCACCCATCGGATAGAGCTTTGGTGTTCTGCTTTTTATATCAGATATGCCATTTTGTCTAAAACCTCAGTCATTGTACATTGGCTGCCTCTTTTTAATGTCTTGAGTTTTGTCTGATGGAAAGATGAAACACATAAACTCCAGTATAGCTCAGACACTTTCCTGGGAAATGGGGAGCTTATCCAAAGCAGTAACAGTGGAAGTCAGGAACTGTTGCCAGGATGAATCACAGCATGATGTGATGGACTAACAATTGTAACAAGACCGGCCGACAGAAGAGAAAACTGGTAGTACAACAATCCACACACAGTCAACCTAAAATCGTAAAATCAATTAAGCAAAAACTACACATTTTTGTATTATCAGGTGTAACATGTTACATTTAAGTGGTATTTCACAAGGTAAAGCTAAACCTGCGCATGATGAAAGTCCAGTTACTTTGTAATATAACATTTCAAATTACACAGTATGTGCCGTCATTTGGCTTGATCTTGTAGAACTGAATATTGAATAAGATAATATCTTGAACATTATCTCAGCCATATGTTGTGGACAGCTGTGTTGGGTCACAGCTTTTTGGAATCTATCCCTAAAATGAGGACATTTTGAGAAAAACAAGGCTAAGCTTTTAATTCAAGTTGGAAGAAAGAAAGGAGCGCTCAAAAGTCTCTGTAAGGCAAACTGTAGTAAAAATATCATTCCTACTTATTATGCTGTTTTAAATAATTAAAAAGTGAATTGGGGCTTTTTATTGGAATTTGAATCAAAAGAACGAATGGTAATGAAATATCTGATGTAGTGAAAGCAACCACAAACATATTACGGTAAGGATCACAATTTGCTGGCAAAGTAAAGTAATGGCTCAACTGAGGTGCTCCACTCACACTGGTTCCCATTTGTCCTTATTGAGGCTGAAACATAAGCACTGCCATCCAATTATTTGTAAAAGAAGGCCTGGGGTCACAGGTCACAGCTATTTATTACTGAATCAAAAGGGATCCCAGTGTGTTTTCAGATGCATCCAGGAAGTCTGTTACACATTCCCACACTAACCCGCCTTGTTTAGACTTAGGGGTCCTGAGGTGAAAGTCACCACAAACTCCTGGACAAGAAGCGTCCTCATATTTTACTGCCACAGAAATCTGGATTATCAAGACATATAGAGAGTCTCAAAGCTGCCCTAGGCAAGTATTTATAGTTAAAGGGAAAGGAAGAAAGCTGAAATGTAGTAAGCACTCATGGTAACACTGTATGGGCTCTGGTAGTGTTTAAAGACGTGTAAGTGGAAAATAAAAATGTGAACAGACTTGGACAGTTTTGAACCCTCAGTCAATGCTGCAGTCATTTCACGCCTCTGTCCAAAAGTCCCACTTCACCCTTGTATGGTGTTCGGGTCTGTGGGACCGGTTTTCATTATTTATCTAAAGAAAAATGATATCATCAATTATTTTTTCAATCTCACACTCAATGGCCTTAGCTAATTTTCTGTGAAGAACATATATCAGAACACATTTTCAATGACCACCCACTGTACACCCCCCCTACACATGTATATTACATACAGGATGTTCGGGTCCACTGGACCCGGGGCTAACAAAAGTGTGGAAATTGTGTGTGTTTGTTAGTGTGTGTGCGTGCGTTACAGACAAGGTTGCAACATTGTTGATAAATTCAAGCACTGACACCTGTCTGCTCTCACATTCCTGCATTATGTCTTTAATTCATTAATGTGATCTAACAAATGTAAAAGGGCAAATATTAACCATATAATGCTGTTTATATTGCTTGTAATTGGGATGAAGTAAACATCTGTTGAGTATTTTAACATAAAATAGTTTGATTGTGTTGAATTGAAACCCAAAAAGCCAGCGGGTCCATCAGACCCACGAACACTGGCTGAATAACAAAAATATGAACACCACACAAGGGTTAATGAAGATGTTAGGCTTCTGGATTGCCAGTTGCTGGAATATAAGTGCTGGGATACTAGCCATTGGCTGGCTGTATAAGAAGTGTCCAAGAGTGTGCATGTCCATGAAAACAGACACCCAACAATAAAAACAAAGCTGCATGTTCAACTACTGTCCACCCTGCTGTCCATAACTGTGCATGGTGGGACCCACTTTCACATGGTGCATTCCAAAGTGCACCCTAGACATGACCTCTTTGGCCTCCTGACTCTTGAAAGGGTGAGTAGGGGATTGGGGTGGGGTCTCTCCACTTTACCTCACTGTATCAGATTTATTTCACTTCCACAGGTGGGGGGGACACATGCTCATTCTTCTCACAGGAAGTTGCAAACCTTTATGAGAACCAATAGTGTTCACCAAAAGTCATTGAGAGTGACCTGACATCGAGGCACAGTCAGTTTACCCAGGAGATTGTCACTTTTATATTGTGCTACATGGATGTGCACAATACGAAATATTGAAACCATTGCGTCCACGGCACAGATCACCCGCAGAGGGCGTGGTTAGGCCACTGCAGGGTTTCGGCCCTGGCAGCTCGGGTTACTGAAACACTCGGAGAATCTGAGGCGTGGGGTGAAGCCCCTCAGTAATACTGCACCCTTTGTGTCCCTTCCTCAAGCCCTCAAGCAGGTGGAACAGCTGAGCAGAGCGCAGACGAGAGCAACTGCTGCCTCACCACCATCATTAGATCATTTCAGAAATCCACTCTCGGGGACAACAGTGCAGTACAGTGTCAAATATGGCTTTGCCAAGATGAGACAAAAAGAAATCTGCCATATATATATGATATCACCACCATAAATGTATAACCTTTGATTGCCAAGGACTTTTTGTTAATTTTTAAACACCCAGCTCAAACTGCTTTGACTCAAAATGCGCTTTCCATACATATTTTATACAGTCTGCATTTCTGTAACTTAAAACCAGTAGAGATAAGCTGGCCGAAGTATTGCATGTCTGATCAGGTCGGTAGGGTCCTGTTGGATGACCGTGGGACTTTTTCTTTTCGACATGTCTTATACCAGCTCTATGTCATTGGGACTGTGAAATTACAGCCTTTGGGTCTGTTGTTTTACATCATTATGCCCAAACACACCTGTCCCTATGACTTAAATTAGGAACAAGACCTAGATGTGCCTGGAACACCTCCACAGGGAAGCGCCCAGGTGGCATCCTTACCAGGTTCCTCAACCACCTGAAATGGATCAATTCCTAAGCAAAGGAGCAGCGGTTCTACTCCAAGTCCCTCCTGTGTGACTGAACTTCTCACCATATCACTGAGGGAGATGCCAGCCACCCTCTGGAGAAAACCCCTTTTGGCCGCTTGTATCCGCAAATCTTCATGACTCATCCTTCCTGACCATTGGTGAGGGTAGGAACGAAGATGGACCGGTATATTGAGAGCTTTGTCTGAAAAAAACGTAAAACAGTCAAATGCATAATTCCTCTACTACTCTATAGCACCATACAGGTAAAACAACCACTAGTTCAACCCTGGCTGGAAGCTCCTACAACGCCGATATGCTACAATATGGCATGCTAGCCCTTGCTCTGCCTACAACCCCTCCCATGTTGCACTGGTATGCCAACAGCTGCCCAACCATGACACTGCACACACAGGCCCCTGTTGACCTGCCAGCCTAGGGGACATTTAAACTTTAAAGGGCCAAACTGGGCAGCTGGATGTGTCCATTCTGCGTAGGAGTGTGTGTGTGCTGCATTCTCTAGCTCATCCACTCACTTTTAGACTCACCGGTCACAGACAATAAGGACTAAAGGACCTTCTTTCCATCACATTTCTTTTTATACTTTCAGTAATTCTTTATAAAAAAGTATTTCAAAGACAAAGGAACATCTGCAGCCCAGAAGATAATTATTTTTGAGTTGTGTTTGCTGTCCCTTCACAATGGGTTCATTTATTGCCAAGATGCTTCTTCCGACAGTCAGCAGCCTGGTGTTTCTGCCTACAGCCAGCGTGGCCGCCAAGAGGGGCTTCCACATGGAGGCCATGGTCTACTTCTTCACGATGTTCTTCACTGCGGTAGGCTTATGGTTCTGTTTTCATGACAGACTGAATTTGTGTGGATTGTGTTTCTTTAATTGTGGTGTTTATACTTTATTTTATATCCATGTTTTTTAGAGTTCATTTTCGGTAAAATAGATCAAGTATACAATATGGTAATCCATATTCTACCTAGTCACTCATTTAATCTATTAAGGCTTTGCTTGCAACAACTTTAAGTGACAAAATGTAGAAATGACCTCATATTTAATGAAACTCAGATATTAATTTAATCGCTATATAAATAAACTATTTGCTATTTAGTTTAGTAAATAAAAATATGTTGGCATTGCTAATTGCTTATAGAAAGGAAAGTAGAGAGAAGATTTTCTAGATTTAGGACACAATAAATTAAATTGAATTGCGATTGGTACCGAGTTGTATACAGACTAAGGTTGTTCATTGATTTGTAACTTATTTAACTAACCATTAACCTCCTTGTATAATTATTTTTAAATTTCAAATAATTGTATGGGTGTTCTATGACCATATAAAAATAGAAATGAAAAAGCTGTTTGACATTTAATTAACAAAGTTGTTGCCCCTGTGTAGTCAATAACATTGAAATATTCATTCAAGTTTCCAAAGTAAAATGCAATATTAACAATGTTCCCTCATTTTCTATTTATGCAAGAAAAATATAAGGAAAAATTAATGTGCCCTTTTAAATGGTGCATTTTTTTAATGTTATAATAAAAATACATATGTTTAATGCTATTGTGGTATATCATTGTAATTTTCAAGTTTATAATATCATTTTAATAAAGTCACTTATGGGCTTCCATACCCTCTTTCTGTTTAACTTGTATGTCTCTCTGTAGATCTACCATGCATGTGATGGACCAGGCCTCTCCATCCTGTGTTTCATGAGATACGATGTTCTGGAGTATTTCAGTGTTTACAGCACCGCTCTTTCCATGTGGGTCACACTGATAGGTAAGTCTTTGTTAACAGTATTTTATTATCTTTTCTACATGGATTTTCCTGAAACGATGTTGAAAATTATGACATGACCTTGAGAAAGATACTTTTCAAAAGACCAGAAGTCTTCCATTCCACAACTTTTAGTTTCTTTCTTAAAGAAGAACTGTTTGTTGTGTAAATTTAAGCAAGCAATAAGAACATGTTACACCCCTCAAAAAACTGAAAACAAAAGTCAATTCTCGTCAACTACACTTCCCAGGCACAAGGTTAAAAACAAGCAGCTCTGCCCGCAGCAGTTGTTGATAACACATGTTATGTCTTTGAGTTCAGCTCACATGTGCTCATACTCACTTGCTTTCACTCTCATATTTTCACACACACAAACAGACACACTCAGACACATACACACACACACATACACACACAAATACGCCCCTGTGGTTTTTGTAACAAGCCCTTTAAATCCTATGCTGTGAAAAGCCAAATTGGACAGCTGACTTTTTCATTCTAGACTAATAGTAATGGTATTGTTTATCACATTTAAAAATGGCTTTTACAGTTTTAAAGAATGAAATGCTCATTAGATGGACCAGCTCATGAATGTGCTTGGGCCTATTTATGCTAGACCTGTTCTGAATTTTGGTGCGTTGATACGGATTCATTTGCAAGTGCATTACTGCCTGGCAGGTCACCATCCAGCATTTGGCTGTACTAAATATATATTTGTGTAAATTCCTCATGGAGAATACCAAAATGAGGCGGAGGGACATCAGTCCACCAGCTAGGCTAATTACAGTATGTCTCATTTGAAAATAAGCTAGTTGTGGTCACATTGGTATTCGTGAAGTAAATTAATATCGTAAATACTCTAATCGCCGAAGCGCACTCTGGACTCTGAGTAGTGTTGGACATTTCCATTTGGTTATTCAGAGATGTGTGGAAGTAACTTTTTTGCCATACTATTTATTAAAACGTTTAGCTAGCTAACAAGCTTACTTTTTTTCTAAATCCCTAAGTTAGCTATAGTCTATACTTTAAAAAAAAATGTATGTCTGTATGTATAGGTATGTTAAAGGCTGGTGTTCATACGAAAATGTAATTGCTCCAGAGTTCACTCGACAGCGGGCCACCCTTTCACATGTCTCTAACATGCAGTATGTGTCTCCTTGTCCCAGCTCTGGGTGACTTTGATGAACCCCAGCGCTCCAGCGTTACTATGTTTGGAGTCTTGACAACCGCTGTGAGGATCTATCAGGATCGCTGGGGATATGGGATCTACTCTGGACCCATTGGATCTGCTGTCTTTATCATCACTGTGAAATGGGTGAGTAGCTTTAGATTAACAGGGCATTTTTCATACATTATGATCCAATAAATTCTCTGTCCTATCCACCATTTTCTTCCCCTTTCTCCATTTCCTTCTTTTCTTACATATCCACCATCTTCATTGACCTAGAACAACTTTTTCTTGTGTCCTATCTTTCTTGACTTCTTCTCTTAAATTATTTTCTTTGTACTTTCCCAATTCCATCTTGTCCTTTTACTTTCCGTTTTTTCCACCCTTCTCTACTTATCTTCTTCTTCCTTTGCAGCTTGTCTTTGCTCTTACTGTCAACTCGAATTCCTTGTCATTCTAATCTGTAGCTAACATTATTCTGAACTCCTGGTGTTTCAGCTACAGAAAATGAAGCAGTTGAGGGCTGTGTATCCGGAAAAGTCTGTGTATACACAGCAGGTCGGCCCTGGATGCTGCTTTGGTGCTCTTGCTCTGATGCTGCGTTTCTACTTTGAGGTGACTTTTGTCATTAAATAACAATCCTAACCCATTAAAAAAAAGTACAATTATACGATGAATTGACACCTATTTACATTGTTAACAGGATTTAGGGACAGCCCTTTGTTTCCGATGGACCATAATTCCAAAACACCAATGATCTGAAACATGTCCTATTGGAACAAAAGCCCATTTATCCAACAGTCTGTAACCCAGAAAATTAACACCCATTGTTCCAAAGGCCCATTGATCAGGTGCATGGTTCATTATTTTATAAAATATTTGACATAAACAATGTTTTGTTCCTACTATGGCATAACCCACACTTCCCTGCCTCTGATTGGCTAGTTTTTCATTAATAAGTGGAGTATTTACTGGCGTATTCTATGTCATAGAAACGTGCCAATCTCTTCAGGTTATGTTAACCACAGACCTTATTTCAGGCTTCTAATCACAAGCACATTCAAAAAAACTTTGAGACGAGGGATCTGAAGGGGCAAAATGGGAAACGCTTTTCCGGGTTTTAGGACTTAGTACTGCACCATTCAATTGATAGAGCTTTTCGGCTTAGACATATGTAATCTAATTGGTTATGATGATGGTAAACATTTCAGGGAAATCCAATCAAAGACAGCGTAGATCAAGATATGCCTTTACCCCATTCTGCATAATAATTAGCTTTGTGTTTCCGTTTGTTTCACGGAAAGTGTAATAATGGTGCATTTCGGGTAACAGTCTCTTGGACCAAAGGGAACTTTTTTCGGGACTGTTGGGCTTTCAGAATAATGGGCTGTGAGAACATTGGCTAGGCAGTTAACCATCACATTTTTTTAAATGTCTACTTAAAATGTCAGAAGTTGCCTATATGCAGTTGTATCTTTTGTTAAAATATGTTGTGTTTTTGTGTTACATTTAAGAGGCCATCAGACAGAAAAAATGTACGCATTAATAAAATAAATGACCCTGAATAATATGGGCTTTATTCACTTCACTGCAGGAGTGGGACTACGCCTATGTCCACAGCTTCTACCATCTGTCTTTGGCTGTGTCCTTCATACTGCTGCTGCCAAAGAAGAACCGCTTCGCAGGAACAGGACGAAATGCTGCCAAACTCAGCTGCTTTGCTCTTTGCTGCTGCGTATGTTATATTTATTTATTATAAATACTAGAGGATTGATAGGACTAACACAGTAGGTTGTTTGAACTACATAGAAAGTAAAAGGTAATATCAACTGACCCTCTAACAACAGAGCATCATTTATGTCAGTCAAGCTCAGATATCATTTATGTTACCCTAATCTTGCTTCCTACTTGTTCCCTCTCCAGTCCGTAACCCCTGGAACCACTAAAGAGAAGAAGGACAAGACGAAGGACAAGACGAAGAAGAAGTCTTCTCGGACCGTGTGGACAGTCCCCACTGAGAAGCTGTGGACAGGACGCTGTAGCACCCCCATCTTGCCTCTTTACAACCCGCCACCCTCAACACCTGTCAAAGGGACCAGCATCAGCAAGCTCAAAGAGATGAACGGCTGGAAGTGAAACCAAAACACATAGCAGTCTAACATAGGAGGACTTAAACCTGAAGAGCAGGCGATAGATAATGGTTGGCTATGAGCGGGAAACAGGAAAAACACCAAATACCTTTCAGACAAATTCTGATAAACTTGTATGTGGCTGGTAAGTTAATCTTCTTGAGCAGGAAACCAACCATCATGTGGACGTTCCTTTCTATTTTGCTGGTAGAATATTTAAGGTCAGAAGTGACTTCAGGCATCAACCAGCCACTGTAGCTAGCAGATAGTAAAGCATAAGTAACCTGAGGTAGTTATATAAACTTCATAGGCAGGAACAAAAAGGCCTCTGGTGCCCTCAAACTCCAGATAAGAACCGAGCTCTCTGAAGCACTTGTCCAGAGCTGAAGACAGGCAGCGCGCTATGAAAGAACACACACAGCAAGAACAGGGAGACGGTGGCTCAGACAAGCCAGTAAAACTGACTGGAAGATTTATGAGAAGAAGAAACAGGCAGATGGTTTATCTCTCCAAAATATATAAATTGTCTTTAGAAATGTTCCTCAGGGGAGACCTTTCGTCTGCTCGCCTGTGTCTGTCCGTCTCCCCCTCCTCTTTCTCTTTCCCTTTCCCGTGTCTCTGATGGAAAGGAAGCACGCGGCTGAATTTGTTTATGAGAATTACAAGACTGTAAAGCACATTTGAGCGTTTTTATACGTCCTTGAGGTGCCAAATGTGTCATGTGGAGCATCAGACGTTGTAGGGAGGGGAAGCAGCGGCCCAGATGTCAGTCTGTAACCCGACTGAAGCCTCTTGATGTGTTTCTGGATCAGCAGGTGAACTACTCTGTCTGCTCACTCGGGTTCACTGACCGCTCAGCTTTGGTCATGACCTATGTCCCCATTGTGCACTGTTTGTACTTTGTAATACTTTTTTCAATATATTGTTATTTATTGCAGAAGATTGTATCTTCAATATAGTGTTTTTGATCATTTTGTAATATATATATAAAATAAAGTGAAATGTTATGACCCTGTTTTTAAAAGGTCTTTAGGGACAGGAAGACATTTTGACAACCTCAACCATCCGAGCCATCATTATAACGCAGCGATATGTACTTTGCAGAAGGCCAGAAAACCCTGACTGGCACATACTTCAAGGCTCAATCCAGTCTAGCAACACTTATCCAATTCCATACTTGCATATCTCGTTCCACTTTCACTTCAGGATGACATGGAGTTGTGTGTCCACACACGTCACCTGCCGCAAACACTACCCAAAGGCTACAAACGTGTTCTGCGTCTCTAAGAAAAAACAGTCCCCACCCACAACTCGGATGAAACTCCCATCCACCAGGGACATTTTTTGAGCCGTGGCCAAGCCGTCAGCTTCTGTGCCCAGAGAAAGGTGTTTTTGTCTGGGCTCCGAAACTTGGCTGGCTGGGCCATCTGCACCACCCGGCTGGATGCCTCAGCCCTGACAGAACAGTAACCTGAGCCTTTTATTGCACAAGTGTTAAACACTTTTCAGCTCCTTTATGACCAATGTCTATCCCGCACCACTCTGCTGAGGGGCTGAAGCCCACACACATTTAGGACTGTATTACTATACTTGTGAAGACTTTCTTCTGTCTGTAATCCCTGACTTTCACTGTACACTCACTAAAATCTTCAACCATTTGAATCCTTATCTTGACCGTAAATTGAAACATTGACCTAAAAGCGTTTTTAAGGAAATGCTTAGGGTTACTAGGATCAACTGATTATTACGACCTACGGTCCTCATAAGAACATAATCACAAACACACGCACACATACAAATGTCTGAGGGTCTGAACCCAGGCTTGTCTGCTGCAGGTTGTATGGGGCATGGACAGTGTCAACACATTAAGCGTTGATTGACATGAGTTTTAGCATGGTCGTCTCGTTCGTGGTCGTCTGCACCCACATTCCCCGGCGGCGTGGAATTTCAGAGGGAAATTGGGATATAATAAAGAAATATATCTGAACCAGTGGCGTTTTTATATGTACAAAAGTGGTGGTGCACGAACAACTTAGATGTGTATATATAAGCTTCTTGTGCTTTTTTAAACACGTAAACAAATAGCTGTGGCTATCCCTGGTTCCGATAGAGAGAGAGAGAGAGAGGGGGGGAGGGAATAAGGAAAACACAGACACTCATCACCGAGGTCACAATATAAATCGATCCAGCAGAGCAATAGCCTATAGGCTAAACACAGAAGATCAACAAAAGATATGACATAAAATGAACTTACCGAAGCTGAAGTAGATGGTCAACTTCATTCATTTTCTTTCCGTTGTACTGATTTTATTCGCTATAAACTGCTCTCTCTCGTCTCCTCTTCACAACTACACTTTTCGCAGCACACGTACTTTACAGCCAATCAGCTCTCTGAATTATGAGATGACGTTTGGTGGGGTTGCCAGCACTTTTCCCCATGGTGATTATTTTTTTGCCGCACACATTGAATAGAAAAATTATCTGAGCATGCGCAGTGTCGTTTTTACAGCACCCATTCATTTTGAAAGCAGAGAGAGGGGCTTGCACCACATTAATCAACATGGCTCAATAGGCACACTGTGGACACTATACACACCAAAGTGCGTGGCGTGCATGAAGTGACTGCAACAAACACTACTATGATCGGTATGTTTGTGCTTTTAGCTACCGTATGCGGTGCAAGGTCGGTGTCATGGGGGGTCATTCGCGGGCCATGCCCCCCCAAATTAGTCACTGTGCCCCCCCAACACACGGCGGGCAAGCCTTGCCACTGTGCCGTTATTTTTTTTAGCTATGCTAACGGATATAAAGAGCTGTTTCTACACCAAGGTGGAGGAGAGTCCTCTCCTGTCAGACTGAGAGGATCTTATAACGTCAGCTCAGTGAGGTAAAGGACTCTCTCAGTGTTTAGATACTTCAATATTTAAAAATCTTCCCGGGGGAGCATGCCCCCAGACCCTCCTAGGAGGTTAGGTCCATCCCCACCTAAAACATGTTCACATGGATAGGATACTAAATACATTAGCACACTTTTTATATGGTGGCCTATGTCCATATGTTTCTGTTTTGGTGGTCGTGCCACAACCGTGCATGTCTGCACAAGTCATAGGTGCGCTATAAAATAGCACTACACCCCTGCAATGTGTGTGAAAGACAATAGACTTTACAGCATGTTTTTTAAATTGAAGTTGCGTTGGTGTTTGTGTGTTGGTTGTTTGTTGTCGGCAAATCGGCAGTGTGTGCCCCCCCCGTGGTAAATGATTGCCCCCCCGGCAATCATTTACCACGGGGGGCACACACTGCCGATTTGTCGATTTGTTCTAGAGCCGACCCTGATGCGGTGTGAATTATTTTGGTTAGAAAGCAGCAAATGTACAACAGGTCCTTTCTCTAGGTTCAACTCAATGCCCCTCCTCGACTCCTCTCTTCCCCTCCTCCGGGACTTGACCCGGAAATTGATCAAGACACGCTATGTTGAAGGACGTCCCAATCGCTAAAATGCACACGGAGGAGTCGAGGAGGGGTGAGGGAGGAGGCTTCCAGAGGAGACGAAAGGGAGGGTACACGAGAGCAGACTATGCGGAAGTGTTTTCACTACTCGCGTATAAAAGCCCCGCCCCCACCTTCAAAGCCTCTGCTCACTGCAGCTGATCCTACCGTTAAAGGAGGATCAGAGTCATTAAATGTTTAAAGTGCTTCATTAAGAGTAAAATATATTAAATATCTTAAACGAATGAGGAGATCATACTCTATAAAAACATTAAAATGTGTGAAATATACTTACAAATTCAATAATAATGTTTTGATTATAAAATAATAACTTAGCCTACAGTTCTTACTTGTGGTTTTTGATGCATGTGTGGTAGACCCACAGAACGTCAAACATTTAGGATATATACAAATACGGGTAGCATAAATAATACATATTTTAGTGATTTGTGTCTCTTCTGTTGGACAAATTAAATAACAACATCCAATACAAAAGTTGATCTGAAACAACAAGCTCAAATACCATAATGAAATGAATCCATCAATTATTATTATTGTTATGATTATAATTATAGCTTAAATGAAATGTTATAGCTGGAAAAACAAATACAGGACCGAAAATAATACATAGAAAACTATAATAAAAGAGATGAATGGAAGAGATGGACAAAATCATTTCAATGAGAAACTACATCCCAGGTTTGAAGGGATTTGTGTGGAGGGAAGTCCAGTGACAGGGGATAAAACTGCGCGCACCATAAGTAAAAGGCATTGTTTATGGTGACACTTGAGTGAACGAGAACATCCCAATTAATACGTGAGGACTCCTCTGTCCTTGCGTCTTACGGAGGCAGAGCTAAAATGCAAGGAAGGGACGTGACTGAGGGAAAGGAGGAGGTGAAATATTTAATTGAGTTGAGCCTTGTGTCTACACGTGATGCGCAGGCATCTGGCATAGTATTGAATGTTGGAGTTTTGGCAGGACTCAATACAAACCTAGTGGATATGTGTAAATCTCTGACATTATGGAGTTAAATATCAACTGTCAATCACCCCAGATGGGACTCGCACCCACAATCCCTGGCTTAGGAGGCCAGTGCCTTATCCATTAGGCCACTGTGGCT